>NC_044356.1:27268398-27555898 GCF_007364275.1 Archocentrus centrarchus | reverse complement strand
TGTCACTGCCACAGTCAAGCAGGCCAAAGTCTGCTATTAGAGCAACGGAAATGTAACAAAATTGGCCTTCAAAATAAAAGCTCAAACTGTTTAGTGTAGGAAATGAGTGCGAGAGTTGTAACTGTTGTTATAATAAGTGCCGTTGCCTTGATGAAATGCCTTGTTGACATTACTTTACACCGCAGACGAAAACACAAGAATGAATTCAACATAACTCAAAGCTGCAAACTCACACATCTGCTGTGTTTTCTGATCTGTTTACTAGAGCTTTTACTTTACTTTTTCAAATTTGCTGTTTAAATTTAAAGTTACAGTTTGTAATCAAGGTCATTATATCAGTATTGAACACATGGATGTGATCTACCTCATCATTAGTAATTCAATTAAATGGACTTCATTAACATGAATGTTTAAATTAGAATTATGACATTCATAATTCTAATTTAAACAGATATTCGTTGTAGACAACATTTCCTGTCTAGAACAATAAACATAGCAGTAGTAATTTAGAAAATACCTTTAATTGCGTCATAAGTTGCTTAAGTAAATCGAATTATGATTACACTCGAACAAATTTTCTGTTTTGGAAATCAGTAAACTAATAAAAACATTTTAAGAACACCATAGGCAGCAGATCTGTGGTTATAATTAGTGGTTTTATTTGTGCTAATCTTGTTAATCTTTATTTTGTCTTTACGGCGGCGCTTCTGGGCTACTTTAATGACTAAAGCCGATTATATTCTTAGAAATCTCTGGTGTTAGACACTTTCCCCTTCACGCCAGCTGATGGCTGAATGTTGGCAACCCTGCTCAGACACTGAGAGAAACAACGCGAGTCAAATTTGCAGCACCTGTGTGCTCGCTTTTGACTGATTTGCTTGACTGATTTTATCCATAATACAGTCACCAGTTAACACTGATGACTGTATTATGTCAAAAACACTGAAGTGATTCTCAGACATCCTACTCTCATATTAAAGCTCTTACTTGGCATTTACACCTTAGTAATATTACAAAAATGGGACCTATTCTATCAAAGCTGAAGCTGTAAGTCATACACTTAATTGTTCAGGCCTGATGACTGCAGTGTCAATGTCTCCTCTCTGCCAGGCTCAGGGACAAACAGAGAATACAGATGTTCCCCCTCATCGGTGGCTGTCCGGGGAGGGAGCGGACTCTTCTGCCTCGTATGTTGTGTGGACAGAATTGTCTTTTCTAACCACGTGCTTCTTTAATCTTTTCATCAGGCTGCTCTGGAGGAAGCACCGCAGCTATCCGGGTGTTACAGGGACGAGGAGCGAGCTTTTGATCCACACAGACACGTGGGAGGTTCCTCTGCATCTTCAGACTCACTTCAGACTCATATACACAGAGTTAGCAGTTGTTGCTGGTCCACCTGTGAGTCACTGATGCTCCTCAGTGGGCTGAGCCTCACCAACAGCTGGATGAGCAGATCCTCCAGCAGGTCACTGCTGACAGTCACTGCAGCAGGCAGAGGAGGCTGGGACCTGAGAGAGGAGCTGTGGATCAGCTCAGTGCTGGTGGAGCTCTGAGTGTCTGCTCTCTCCAAATTGTTTGATATGTCGGACTTCATGTTCTTGAAAAGTAATTAGATAAACGAGGATCACAGACTATTCAGGTCACACCTTGGCATTTGTTTGAACTTTTCTTGCATCATGCTTTTTCTACCTCAATACTTGTTTAAACATAAGGTGGGACACCTGGTCCCCCCCCCAGTCACAGGTTTGGTCTGTGTGCTGGGAGTTCACTGACTTTTCATATGGTGAGATGATGTTTTATTTGGTGTTTTCTGTGGTTTTTGGTTTGTAGAACACTTTCAGTGCTCCATCAGTAAGTGATCGGCTCCCATGTGGCCTCCTCTAGTGTATAGCAGAACTTTAGTAAATGTTTTAATAAAAAGCAAGTTCACATCAAATGCTAAGTATAACTGAAATGATTTCACAGAGCAGCAAAATCAGTGGCGGTCCTAGCCTGTTTGGCGCCCTGGGCGAGCATCCCCGCCGCCGCCCCCCCCCCCCCCCCCCCCCCCACACACACACACACACACACACAATAGCGATCGCCGCACTACTACACTTGGGGGGGTAATGAGCGACTGCTGTGTGGTGTATGTAGCTTTCTGCCATGGTCTGACAGACAGGCTTTAACAGAAGGTCCCCCCACCATCACAGGCACACTCAGAATTTCTTTTAAATTTTTATTTGAAAAAACATGGAAGAAACTGAAATATTACACAGCTTCTGCTTACCTTTATCTTTGCTTGTTTCTCCTCTTCTTCTTTTCTCTTTTTCCTAAACTGTGCACCTGATGGCTTTGACCTTTTCCTTTCCATCTGCCACAATTCGCCACCACCACCGCCCATCCCCAGGGTTGTCAGATCTGACTGACAGTTGCCAGCCCAACACAACAAAACCTCCACTGAAACTCATGTTAATAGCACCAGGTGTGATATATATTTAAATATACAAGCTTTGGGTAACTTGTTAAAATTTTGGCTGCTTTTCACCATATTTGGTAGGTTTTTAGGAAGTTTTTATTGTAAAATTATATATCTATATAATTTTATAATTATATAGAAATATCTATATAATATTCCACCCCAATGTGTTCACAAGCTGCCCAATCTGGCAACACTGCGCCATCCACCAACATTTGTCCAAACTGTCTAGATTCGTATTTGTGTTATTTTTTTTATCAGGATTCGGGTTCACACAAATACTGTGATTTAATGACCATATTTACAGTATTATAAATGAAATGGGCTTTGTGTTCTATCAGTTGTGTGCATCTAATTTTATTAGACGCACAGATTCATTCTGTGGAACATGGGAGGAAAAAAAAAAAAAAGAGTCAGTTTTGCATATCTCGCAAAAGTTTTGCGAGATCCTGAGTTACTTTTGCGAGATCTCGCAAAACTTTTCAATATTAGGACATACACTTCGCGTTAATCTTGATATGGCAGTGTCCGTGAGGATGAAAGGTTTGGCGAGAGACTGCCAGCAAAAGTCGCCTTTATTTATAATTCCGCGGTTACTGTTGGCTGTAACCAGGCCCAAACTGTACAGGCATGAATGAATGAACCCGGCTGACAGTCTCACTCTCACGCCATCACTGCTTCACTCGACTCGCACCCCAGGCTGAGAGGAGAAGGGGGCGGGGCAGCGCTGTGTGTGTGACGATCGAGTGAAGCAGTGACAGCGAGACAGAGAGAGAATCCCCCGCCTGCCCTTTTTCTTCAGTTACAACCTGTCTGACCATGGCAGAAAGCTACATGCAATACACAGCAAGCAGAGGGCGCCCATTACCCCACAAGTGGAGCAGTGCGGTAGGCGTTGCTGCGGCGATCGCAATGCATTGGGGGAAGGGGGGCGGTCATGCCGCCCTAGATGAAATGCCGCCCTGGGCGGCTGCCCATGTCGCCCATATCAGAAACCGCCACTGAGCAAAATAGTTAGATTTTGGTGTCTGCAGACACTGAGCTCATCACTCCTCGAAAATATGTTACATATAGAAATTGGGCAGCGAGGGGTAAATATCCACCTGAGGAATTGTAATGGTTAGGACACCTTCTCAAGCAGATCCTTTGATCATGGTAATTTATTTGAACAAACATATTTTGCTTCAAAATTTTGGTGTTTAAAATTCTGATCAGTCAAGTAAGATGCACCGCCTGCTTTCTAATAACCACAGATTTTATATCAGAAATGTTACATCTTGAGCTCAACTAGAGATGAAGGCCTAGTTTCCCATACAGGGATTATCTCTAATCTTGGACTAAATACTTTTTCCTATTGTGGTCTTCAATGACTTTTTCCTTTTAGTCTAGGACCGTGCTTAATCCATGACTGGGAAACCGGCTGGAAGGCTTTTGCCACCGGAACCTCACCCTGTGTTGTACCAACCAGGCTGTACTAATTGACAGTGTTGTCTGGTGTCCTTCAAAAGCGCAGAAATCAAGGAAGAAAAGGCAGAGCCAAAGATGACGGCATCACCAAACCAGGCACAGCAGTGCATTTACTGGCAAACTGGAGTAATTAATACTAGTCTTGTTTGACACCCCTGCTGTGTGTCAGTCAGTGCATATCAGCACAATAAGAACCTGTAGACTACTACAGCAAAATGAAACCCTTTAAATACTGTTATTCTCCTTGCGACACTCCACTGAAGACTAAATGTAGTAGAGCTTTCGGTGCCTTTATTTTGAAAGGATCAGCGATACAAGCGGAAGTCGTATTGTTTTTACTCGTGTGGACTCAGCAAACCGCAAAGTTAAGGGAGTCACCGGCCGCGCCGCAGAGAGGAAACTAAGTCGGGATTTTTTTTTATCCTGGGTGTCACAGGCCAGTGCAGCCAAATAGACGGAAATAATTTTGTTTGTGTGGCGCTTAAATTTCAATGCAGCCGAACGGTTTGTGTGTTGCTGGAAAAACGATGTCTAAAACGAAGAGTAAAGCAGCTGAAGACATGGCCGAGGCGGTGAGTTTGTTCTCTGTGACCTACGTGTCTTGTAAAGAGCACAATCAGACAAGCAAACATTTTCGTAAGGACTTTTTTTTTGGTCCGTAGATGGAGACAACCATGCAGCGACTTCAGCAAAGATTCCAGAGCATCTCTGAACAGCTGGAGTCCAAACATATCCTTTTTTTTTTTTAAACCACGTTTTGTTCACTTTCAGGCGTTTTTATTGACGCAACGTCAGATATCTAAAAGTTAAGCTTGCTGAAACACACCTGAGAGCAGTTACGTTACTAATGAGACCTTCTCCTGTCAAAGAACATGTGGCCACTAGAGGGCGTCCAAACTTTACTGAAACTACCATCGCATCCCATCCATTTATCAAGTGTTGTAGAAGTTCAGGGCCATTAGCACTGAAGGGAAAATAAGCATGTTTTAAAATCACGCTATTATTGGTTTTTATATTCAATTCAGTTTTATTTATATACTGCCAAATCACAACAAACAGTCACCTCAAGGTGATATAATAATTTTTTACAAAGTGAGTAACAACTGTACACTGTACTGTATTTGTATATTTGCATTATCTATTTAAGACACTTTGGCACCCACTAAAGAGGTTTCTTCCCATTAAAAAAAAAGTCAGCAGGCAAGTACACAGAAAAAGACTTATCTGCTAGGGGGTGTCACCAGATACATGAGGGGGAAATAATTATTTGATCCCCCTGCAGAATTTGTAAGTGTGCTCACTTATGAAGACGTAAACAGTCTATAATTTTATGGTAGTTTCATTTTAATGGCGGGAGACAGAATTTCAACCAAAAAATTAGAAAAAAATGACAAAAACAGTTATAAATTGATTTGCATGGCACTAAGTAAAATAAGTATTTGATCCCTTAGAACCCAGTCACAATTCTGGCTCCCACAGATTCAATAAATGAATTAGAGATACTCCTGATCTCAGCTCGTTATGTGTATGAAGCGCACCTGTCCACAGAATCAGTTTCTTCCATTCCAACCTCTCCACCACCGTGGGTAAGACCAAAGAGCTGTCAAAGGACGTCAGGGACAAGATTGTAGACCTGCACAAGGAATGGGCTTCAAGACCATCAGCAAGAAGCTCAGTGAGAAGGTGACAACTGTTGGTGCAATTACTCTGAAATGGAAGAAATATAAATGGCCATCACTTTTGGTCTGAAGCTCTATGCCAGATCCAGCCTCATGGGTGAGGATAACTGTGGGAAAGGTGGTGGATCTGCCCAAAGCTACATGGCGGGAGGACCACAGTCACCAAGAACACCATTGGCAACATGTTGTAAGGGATTGAAAACCTTCAGTGCCCGCAAGGGCCTCCTGCTCAAGAAGGCACATGTACAGGCCCGTCTTAATTTTGCCAGTGAACATTTAAATTCAGAGAAGGCTTGGGACAAAGTGCTGTGGTCAGATGAAACAAAATCGAGCTCTTTGCAATGTTCTAGCTAGAAATAAATGGTAGACCTTGGGAGGGGAAGCGCACATTTTTTTTTTGGTTCAATAGGAAGCCCGAAATTGTATCTTTTTCACCCTCACTTCCTCACTGGTCGCTTTCTGTAGCCCTGTGAAGTCTTGCTTGAATGGGAGAATTGCAAGATTGCACATTGTGAACCAAATTGGCAGCGCCCGGTGGTATGTTGCAAATTGCGGTAAAATAACAGGGCCGAAAACAAACAGGTGAAATCGAAATTGTGTGAAATATCGATCGTTTTCCTGAATATCTCGGACAAAATTAAAGTATGCTCTGAAAGCCTGCCACAAGAGAACATCAGCCCGGCACAGTGCCAGGCACTAATCTGCCGGCTGGAACACTCTTTGGCATCAACTCGACCTGCTGTTTGGAGGAGGAGAAATGCTGACTATGACCCGAAGAACACCATCTCCACAGTCAAGCATGGAGGTGGAGACATTATGCTTTGGGGCTGTTTGTCTGCTAAGGATGCAGGAGAACTTCACTGCATTGAGGGGCCGATGGACGGGGCTGTGTACTGTAAAATCTTGAACTAGAGCCTCCTTCCCTCAGCTAGAACACTGAAGATGGGTCGTGGATGGATTTTCCAGCATGACAGTGACCCAAAACATAACGCCAAGACAACAAAGAAGTGGCTAAAGAAGCACATTAAGGTCATGGGGTGGCCTTGCCAGTCTCCAGACCTCAGTCCTATAGAAAATCTGTGGAGGGAACTGAAGCTTTGCATTGCCCAGAAGCAGCCAGGACACCTAAAGGATTTAGAGTTTCTGTCAAGAGGAGCGGGCCAACATCCCTCCTTAGATGTGTGCAAACCTGGTGACGAACTACAAGAAACGTCTTACTGCTTTGCTCGCCAGCAAGGGTTTCTCCACCAAGTGCTAAGTCGGATTTTGCTTGGGGATTACTGGCTGATATTCTGTCTCTCTCCATTAAAATGAAGCCGCCATAAAAATGAGTGAGTCCTGGTCACTGCCAGCCAGCTTCCTTCATGATTCTGTATGGGCTTCTTAGAACAAATAATCTAATGCTATTGTTGGGATGTTCTGACAGCACTAATTTATACCTTGAACCTCTGCTCCTCAGAGGTAGTCTTATACAAATGGCTGTGAAACATTAACATAATGTAGCTGTAGAGTAACATTAGTTTGCAGATGCATACGTGCAGACTTGTTCATTTCTTAATGCTCCCACTTGATCAGATGGGAACCCGCATCAATGACCTTGAGAAGAACGTCACTGAGCTCATGACACAAGCTGGTATGGAGGAGCAGCCTTCTTCAAAGTGACGGCTCATCTGTCCAATGAGCGTTTTCTGTCGGACTTCCTGTTAAAACAGTGACCTCACATTACATCAGTTTTGAAACAGGACCTGTGTTGCTATCTCTGAAGTGGATATCATGTTAAATCTGAGCCTGATGTCCATGTTTTCCCAAGTGCTACAATATGCTGCTCAAATCGTGTCCAATAAGAATGCTGCAGACACAAATTTCAGGGTAGCCTGTGGAGAGTTATTGCAAACAAACTCTTAATGCCTTCCAATTAAAAAGTCTTATTTTCCACTTTTCCAACTCATGACATACAGTCTCTGACCACTTTATTAGGTACACCTATACAGTCTGTTGGACAACAGCGCTGCCTCATCTCATATTCCTCCATGACCAAGTTATCGCTGTCAGTTTGAGTGGAAGTATTCAGAGAAGTGCTACTTCAACTGTATGCCTATTCTCAGGACAGTCTGTATTGGTTGTAAACATATAATTAAATGCCTTTCTGACCCTCTGCCAATTACAAACAAACTTTAGTATCTTGTTAAAGGTAAGGTTGATGGCTGAGCTGTTATGAAGGACTGCACTTACAGGTAAGTGTCAGCATAGCACATTTTCATAGGCTTTATTAATCTCTTAAAACCGACATTGTTTGCATGTTATGGGGGTTGCCGTCCCTACTTTTACTGTCACATCACTATTCTTTACACTGATCAAGCATGACATTAAGCCCACCCGCCTAATATTGTGTTGGGCCCTCTTTTGCTGCTGAAACAGCCCTGACCCATCGAGGCATGGACTCCACTAGACCCTTGTAGGTGTGCTGTGTGTGAGATCTGGGGAATTTGAACACAAGTCAACACCTCAAACTCACTCCTCAAACCATTCCTGAACCATTTTTGCTTTGTGGCGGGGTGCATTATCCTGCTGAAAGAGGCCACAACCATCAGGGAATACTGTT
This sequence comes from Archocentrus centrarchus, assembly GCF_007364275.1. Classification (NCBI taxonomy): domain Eukaryota; kingdom Metazoa; phylum Chordata; class Actinopteri; order Cichliformes; family Cichlidae; genus Archocentrus; species Archocentrus centrarchus. The sequence continues at coordinate 27,547,692 of NC_044356.1, read as the reverse complement.
TCCATGAAAGGGTGTACATTCTTACACCTTTCTCAGAACCACCATTAACTTTCTTGGCAATTTGAGCTACAGTAGCTCATCTGTTGGATTGGACCACATGATCAGCCATCATTCCCCACATGCATTAGTGATCCTTAGCTGCCCATGACCCTGCCGCTGGTTCACCACTGTTCCTTCCTTGGACAACTTTTGATAGATACTGACGACTGCAGACCAGGAACACCCCACAAGAGCTTCAGTTTAGGAGATGCTCTGACCCAGTCATCTAGCCTCCACAATTTGGCCCTCATCAAACTCTCTCAAACCCTTATGTGCGCCCATTTTTCCTGCTTCTAACACATCAACTTTAAGGAGAAAATGTTTGCTTTCTCCCTAATAGTAGAATAGAAGAAGCAATAGTAGAAAAAGCTGTTTGGCATTGGCAGAGGAAATTTGACAATTTTTTTAATGGGTGCAACCCACAAATACATTTTACTTACAAATATGACTCAATTTACAGGGAAATAAACAGGCTTTCCAACAGTATAAGATTTATTGCCAAGAAGCATTGTTACAACAAAGAAATAAACAACCAAAATTTCCTTACTGTTTGTGCTAATTATATTTGTGGCTGCAGCTGCTCTCCAGTAAGTGTCTCATCCTATGGATGATCTCCAGTTCCACCTTCTAGAAATCCTTTTGAGTTTTGCTTAGCAGCACGTCAGGGTCTAGCCAGAAAAAATTCACAGGCCAGCTGAGGGATCCTCCTCAGTACGGAATGGCTGCTTGCTAGTGCTAATGGCCACGCCTGTGATGATAACGATGCCTTCCGGTAGCTAACAGCTGAAATTCTCAGCCCGGTGCAGCACTGGGCGATCAATCGCTAGCTAGAGCCCTGCCTGTACCAATTGTTCACCTGCTGCAGTTCTGGTAAGAGTACTTTCAATCAGAGCAGTCCAGCATGGCTGAAATATGCCCATGTGATTGACAAGATCCTCTCTGGCAGAGCAGCTGAACATTTTTTTTTAAAAGATATTTTTTGGGCCTTTTGCCTTTATTGGATAGCAGTACAGTGAAGATAGAGAGGAAAGAAGGGAGAGAGAAGGGGAAGATAAACAGCCAGGTCAGCTGCATTTTGGCCATGGAGCATGTGGCTGCTCCCCCACTGAGTCCTTTGCAATTGCCGGCTCCATAAAATGTTACCAGGGCCACCACTGCCATGTGAGCCACACTTTAAGATCCCTGAGTCAAGACCATTCATGTTACAGTTGGGGCACTCAAAGCTTCCACTTGTGCTAGAAAGAACCTACCTTGAAATATATAAAATAAAAGAAGACCAAGAAGCCTTTTAATAAGCTCTACTCCCTTTGGAAAAACGAAGCTGTAGAATACAGTGTTTGAGCGTGCAGCAGGCAGTGGTTGTCAGGCTTTATGTGGCACATCCTGTGATAGCAAGAACACCTCAGCAAACTATTATTTGTTTTCCATGCAAAAACCATTCCTGTTGACTTAATATTTTTCCCCTGGGTTTCCACAACCCACCTGCAATGATCCATGCCCAACATTTGGGGTCACTGTTTAAGCTGGTTAAAAAGACGAGCTCCTGACGAATTACGAGGTTAAATTACTTTAGTTACTGTCAAAGTGTTAAGCAGTTATACTTAAGCTCTACCCAGGATACTTTTGTGCTTACATTTGACTTGTGCTGCGTCACTACTGTTGCACTATAATACAGCTGCTGCTGGCACCTTGTTTCAGTGGATTCACAATTCATATTAGAGCGTGTGCCATCAGTGACAGTAGCTCACAGGAAAAGAAGGATGGAAAATACCCTTCATTTACTTACATTTAGAAATGCTGCTGCCTTCAAATTGCAAGCATCAATAAAACATTCAGTATTTATTTTTCCTACAGTATATTGTCAGAAATATCATTATTTCAGATTTCCTTGAAATGTGATATAATTTTGAGGCTATATCACCTACCTCTAGTGTGGAACAGTCTAAAACCTGAAAGGCATTTCTTAACTTTGCATCTATGCAAAAATAAATAAAATACATAAATCCAGTTTATGTCCTGACCCTTCAGAGCACAGATAATCCACCCACTGTGTGACCTCTGAAGGTCCAGCTTAGAACTTCAAAACTTTGTGTTTGTTCGTAGAAATGCTGTTCTCACAGCTCATATTCTGTTGTTTTGTTGAAATGTAACATTTCTGGGAGATGATACCGTTTAAAATTGATGCAGTTTATTTCTGACCTTAATATCACATAATGTGTAATGTCCCATCCAGTGTCATTAAATTTTTGTATATGATTTCCTTTGTTTCTCATGCAGCAGCCAGATTATTGTGAAAATTAGGAAAGTGAAATCAATAAACTGATTCTATAATAGTGAACAAGTATTAATTAACAATGCACTTCTGGACTAAAGATCTCTCGGGACTCCCAGGGCCTAACTGCCTGAGGAGAAAGGGGTTTTAATTAAATATGTAGCACTAACCACTTTTTACATTGCGTTGCCGTATGTGGCTTCCCAGCGCAGCAAGTTGGGAGGAAATGCCAGTAAAAAAAAAAATGTAACTTTGGTGTGTTGTATTTTCTGTCAAAGATTGTCCTAATGAAGCATGGATTTCACTGTGGAGTTTTTAAATATACCAGTGCTGCAACAATGTGCTCCTATGTCCAGACCAATTGCTGTTTATTTGTCACTTAAAGGTTCCAGGAGCTAAAAAACAACCTTGATTGTTCCAGCAGTGCAAACACAAAGAGGGAGACAAAGGTATCAGAACTATGAACAGGTTCCTGTGGTTCAAAAGCACCAATGGAGAAAACGTATGTGCTTGTTCTGTAGAGCTGAAGCTCTGCTTCCTTCACAGTTATCAGATGGATGCTTCTACCTCTGTCATACAGTACATCTTGTTCATCTGCCAAGGTGAGAGCTTTAACAGAGATTGCTACCTATCCACATTTAGGAAAACACTGCAGGGAGGTGGAGCATGGGAAAAAGGAAAAAACCTTTAGATTTCGGTGTGAACCTGGATCATGTTCTTAAAAGTGCCCTCTAGTTAGTGGATATGGTTTTAAGCTATGAGACATGACAATGTATGGTGTGGACTACAACTAAATGTGCACAGTTGCAATGTGTGTTAGGAGATGATGTTTATAGAAGTCTTGCTAACAATCCATCCTGATCCGGTCAGGAAAGAAAGAGAAAAGTAGCTTTTGTGATCACTTTAGTCATGTTATTGAGTCAGTGAGTGTTAAGTTAGCTTGAACTTGAGGGTAAAGGTGTGGAGACCACAGACATTTAGGAGGTACTATGCATGTTTTTGTTTATACATATACAGGTGGACAACTTTTCTGTTAAAACACTGCCCCCTTGTGGTGAGGACAGTTCTTTTTCTTTTTTCTTTTCTTTTTGAAAGAGGAAGTTTTCATATTGCACTTTTAAGCTTTAAACTAAGAGAAAAGACAGCGTGGCATGACCAGAGCAGAGTTCACGCAGATGGAAAAAAAAAGGATGAAAAGAAAATGTAACGATTAGGCCAAGGGTTGTTTGTGTAGCTTTCAGTCGCACATTGTCATGCAGCGTCATACTACAAGTGTAATAAAGCACGTTACATTCTTCTTTCATGTAAACTTGTATTTTTTTCCTAATCCTTTTTTAATGTCAGCACAGTGAACTCTGAAACACTCATGCTGCTAAAGTGGAGCTACACCCCCCTCTGCTGGGCACATGAGCTCATTGCAATACATTTGCTTGTTGCTGACCGTGGTGCTGAAATTTTCCCTCATCAGTCTGTACCTGTATAATAATGACAATTGCAGTACTTCAATTCTTAGATCCCATTCAGACAAATCTTATGGAAGCATCTTGTAATGATATGGTGGATGCTAATTTGCTTCTTACTTGCTTTCTTCCTTTGCTGTTTCACCATGTCCCTGCACACAAAGTTTTCATAATTTGTTTTGGAAGAGCCTTTAGGATGAACTGGAACTCTGAGCGCGAGCCAAGTGTTATCCCTGACCAGCAGTGTTTGACCTCACTAACGCTTGTGCCAGTTTCCAACATCTGGTGAAACCTTCCCTGATGAGAGGGAGCTGCAGATTAATACCCACAGTGGATTAGAGTTTATGCTCAAGTGTCCATATGCTCTATGCTAGATAAATGCATTTGTTGATGCACTTGCATTAAAAAAAATCTTAATTTCAACCAAAAAGTGAAACAAGAAGATGAACAAATGAGTTATGGACTATTATTAACCTGCCGAGATTTCGGTTGGCTTATACAGTGCTGTGACCTTTCTGATGAACTGAATGGAAATAGATTCTAAAACTCTGACATGATCACCTTTTTTAAAATGGTATATTCATCAAGTGTTGGTGGGATTCTGTTAAGTGAACTATGTTGTGTGCTTTTACTAAACATCTTAGCTGTAGATACATTTACAGGTTTACATTTTATTTAAATTTCATTTTAAACTTCAGTTGCTTCACTGCTTCAAAACGTGATTTCAAGCCTTTTGGAAGCCCAGCTTTAATGCTGCATTTGCTTTTCCTTTGGTGAGAAACTAGCTACTCCATACTGGACTGCACTGTGACAGAGTTAATATTTTTAATGAGTATTTTCTCACATCATACCAAATTTCAGTCTCATTTTTAACAACAGTATTATTACGGTGCTTCTGCAGTTTTACACTGTGATGGGAGGTCAGATACATGGGAGGAAGTCGTTTTAGATCATAAGGTTCCTTGTGTGCCCAGTTAGGCACACATGATAGTTCTCAGCTGTGCAATGCCCAATGGTACAACAATGCATTTGGGCATTTTACATGATCAAAAGGCAAGTATAACAGATGTAAAGTAAGTCCGACTTTTCTATTTTTCCATATGAATCCAACAAATAACAAACCAAAAAACTGCATTTGCAAGTTTTTAGCTGTAGATGGCAGTAACATGAATCCCTTTTTGTGTTACTTTTCTCTCCTCCTCTTGAGACAGACACCAAATCACCTCTAAGGCCATCAGAAACACTGTCATACTCGTCATGTATGCAACAGAATCCGGTTTATGTGTATGAGGATTTATGTGGATGTGACTGCATGTGCTGTGTGTGTGCGTGTGTGTGTGTGAGAGAGAGAGAGAAGAGGTGCATGCATGTGTGCCTGTGCGTGAGTGTGCTTCAAATACCGCCTGGCCTCTCTGTGATGCTCACCGAAGCTAAAGAGCAAGAACGCTGCTGACCGTGTTGCTATGGCAGCCTGTGCTAAAGCAGACATTTCCCAGCCTATGTAAGTGTATTTGTGTGCATGACTGTGTGTGTGTGTGTGTGTGTTTACCCATGAACATGACTATGTGTACTTGGAAAACAGCCAAAGACAGGGGAGAGAGGAGGGGTGTTACGCTGATGGATTCTGCTCCCGGCTCCGTGTGAGCATGAGACACTTTGAGCATTGCATGATACTACTTTAGCAGTTGGAGCAGTAAATGGAGTTCACACTCTTCTCCTCTGCGGTGGAGTGGTGAGTGGGTGTGTGGAGAGTGGTGACCGGCAGCGATTGGAGGCTGAGAGGTTCAGCCCTGTGGCCCACGCTGAGGGTGGGGTGGGGGGCTTTAATAGCTGTCTACATGGTTAGCACTCTGCTCAGGCTAGAGCAAGGCACTTCAGAGAGTGTGTGTACAATTGTTCGCCCTATTTCTCCCTCTCCGTAATGCCACTTTTGCACACTTCACTTAATATGTGAGAAACAAGGTAAATGTCAATAATCTAAAGTGGTTTCCTCTCTTTTCTCTTAATGTCTTTCCATCTATGATAAACACTCATGCATGGCTGAGGTTTTCCTTCCTGGGTTTCATGCATTGTAGCAGTAGATGTGGAAGCTTTCGGAGAAAAAATGAAATGTGTACTGTTTAAGGAAACCGACAACCCACGCCTTCTTTATTTTTTCACAGTTCTCTTTTTCCTCACCGTGTTTATCTCTCTATCGCCATGCTTTTTTGAACCCATTCTTCACGCTTGTTTCACCTCCATCTTCCTGCTGATGTCATTAAGTAGATTTGCTGTGAATTATTGGCCTGACCTGATTGGGAAAGTGGACCTTTTAGAGCCTGCACTCCTTTGTAAAGTCATAATGTGTGAAGGTTTGCAACATGCGGCAGTATTGATGAAGATGTGACAGCATCGAGAAAGCCCCAGTATTTATTAGGATGCTTCAATGATAGCGCCTTTAAATCTAATAATTTCACAAAAATACAGCATACATCTGGAGGAAATGATGGCTATACTTAAAGTATTCTTTAAAAACAACACAACCTATCAATATAAAGTTCATATAATAGGGATATGGGAATACAGTTTTCATGAGTGTAAGTCCTAAATTCACGGTACCTCTTGCTCTGTTTTGGTCTCCACTAACTCCAGAGGGAAATACATCCCCTTATCTAAAATACTCCTTTAGCTGATCTTTCTTTGTGGTTGGGGTCACTAAAAGTGATCAGTTTCACACTGCATGATAATCCAATATAAGTGTAAAAATACTGAATCTTCTTCTTGTCAATCTCTTTAGGAGTCACCACAGCATCTCTGCCTCATCTGCCTCTGTCTCATCTCCTATCCCAGCATCCTCCTCTGTCACACCAACCCTCTGCATGTCTTCCTTCACTACGTCCATGAATCTTCTCTGTGGTTTTCCTCATTTCTTCCTGTCTGGACGCTCCATCTTCAACATCCTTTGTCCAATATATCCACTATCCCTCCTCTGCACATGTCCAAACCGTATCAGCCTTGCTTCTCTAACCATGTCTCCAAACCGCTCATCCCATCCACTGTAAATTCTGGTCACTCCCAGTGAAAATCTCAGCATCTTCAACTCTGCCGCCACCAACTTGGCCTCCTGTGGTTTTGTCAGTGCCACTGTCTCCAAATCATACATCACAGCAGGTCTCACTACCATCTTGTAAACCTTTCCCTTTTGCTGCTATCCTTTTATCACAAATCACCCCTGACACTCATCTCCACCCACTCCACCCTTCCTGCACTCTCTTCTTCACCTCCTTTCTTTTGCACCGTCTGCTGCTTTGGATGGTTGACCCCAGGTATTTAAAGTCATCCACCTCCACCTTTCCACCTGTCTCCCGCTCAGTCACACTCATGCATTCTGTTATGTTTTTGCTGACTTTCATTCCTCTTCTCTCTGGAGTGTTCCTCCAAGACAGATCAGTGTCGTCTACAAATGTCATAGTCTATACAGACTTCTACCTGACCTCATCTACCAACCTGTCCATCATCACTGTAAACAAGTAGGGGCTCAGAGCCAATGTAATCTCTCCCCCACATTGAACCCAGCTGTCACTCCTACCACACACCTCACCACCGTCTTACTGTCTTCATACATGTCCTGCACCACCCTCACATATTTCTCTGCCACTCCTGACTTCCTCGTGCAGTACTACAGTTCCTCTCTTGGCACTCGATCATATGTTTTCTTTAGATCCACTGAGACACAGTGCAGCTCGTTCTGACCTTCGCTTTACTTCTCCATCAACACTCTCAGTGAGGTTTACATCCCCACTGTGTACGACTCTGGATACTGTGACTCCTGTAAAAAAGAAAGCTTCAAATCAGATGTGATTGAGTCCCTGTCATAACTCAAAAACACACACCTTTAAGCACATAATTTGTAAGCAGTTCAGGAAATGGCATCTCATTAATTTAGAAGATCTTTCTTTGGCTTGGAAAGCAAGCACATCTTACTATTCATCATTAATTGAAGAAGATAAGAACAACCCCAGGTTTCTTTTCAGCACTGCAGCCTTGCTGACAGAGTCAGAACTCTGTAGAGCCGAGTATTCCTTTAACCTTAACTAGTAATGACTTCATGAATTTCTTCACAAATAAAATTTTAACCATTAAGGAAAAAATATTCATAACCACCTCACAGATGTATCATTATGTACAACTACTTTAATAACTAATGACATTTACTCAGACTCTCTCTGATTGATCTTTCTGTGTTAACTTCAGTAGTTACCTCCTCCAAAACATCAACATGCCCATTAAACCCCATTGCTGCAAGACTGCGCACAGAAGTCCTAACATTAATTAATTCTTCAATCTTAAATATGATCACTCTATCTCTATTAATTGGCTATGTACCACAGGCCTTTAAGCTGGCAGTAATTAAACCATTACTTAAAAAGCCATCGCTGGACCCAGCTGTCTTAGCTAATTATGGGCCGATCGCCAACCTTCCTTTTCTCTCAAAAAAAATCTTGGTTTCAGAATTCATCACAGTACAGAAACAGCATTAGTGAAGGTTACAACAGTGGACTCATCTCTGTGCTTGTCCTGTTAGACCTCAGTGCAGCTTTGATACTGTTAACCATAATCAACATAATGGTGTTAAAAATTGTTGTTAAAAGACACTGTAAAAAAGTTGAGAAAACACAAAATATTAAACAATTTGCTCAACTTCTTTTTTCTTTTTTTTTTCTTTTTTACGGTGCAGCTGCCTCATACAAATGCATTAGTACATAGTATTGTTTACAAATATTAATCATCAGGACATTCAGTAAAAAGTTTTTATCCATTGTTGTATTGGTTCATTAAAGAGGTGGCAGCAGTGCTTTCAGAAGGAAAAGAGGGCTTCACACAGAGGTGCCAGGATTAAGCTCCCTTGCGGACATACACATGGACAGATTAGGTTCGGACACCTTGTTGTTCGTGTTATACTTTTTTAGTCAGCACTGATGGCACTTAGAGGACAGAAGTGCAGCCAGTGCCCCTGTGGTATTGTGGCACTACTGTCTGTGAGATCACGACAAAATGGAAGGTATGCAGACAACAGCCGTAATCCCTCTGATGACAAAATCCCTGGAACTTGGACACCAGTGAACCGTAGCAGTTGTGGAAACACTGGCATAAAGCATGCTTGAATGTTGCACCTTCTGTTAACATCGACTACATCCACAGAGGAGCACCTCACGTCTGTGGGTTTTTCCTTAATCTCTACTGCAAAGTCATACGTTTTGCAGGAAAACAAAAACAGTGCAAGAACCAAGAGAGGTTGTTCTTGGTGGGCTGATAGGAGGTAAAAATAGATAGGGTCCCTCTTCTACAACACAACAAACAAGCATACGGAAGACACCTGTGTGGTGCCGGTCGCCCGAGGCTCTTTGATTCCTGCTGTGCTTTAATCTGTGCTGTGCTCTTGGCTGCCTTTGAAGTGAAAATCTCTGTCACCTTCGCCTCTGGCTCGGCCACATTCACCCTCTCTCTCTGCACACACACACACACACACACACGCAAACAAACCACAAATGACCACCTGTTATCTTTGTCATAGTAATTTCAGAGTTGCAGCTCAGTTAGGAGCCAGACTCTCAGTCACATATGTAGGCCCACGTTTATTCTGTTCTACTGTGCCAGCAGAGAGCTGTGCCTAAATTTACCCCAGCAGTTATTTTAGGGTCATTGTAACATACATCACCTTCTGTCTGCTGTAATACATTTCTATCCACAGGAATAGAAACAGATTTCCAACTTTGTTCTGACACAAAAGTCAATTCATGGCTGGAACAAAGAACAGGCAGTGGATGTGGTAGAGAGCAGCAGAGAGGCCAAAGGCCTTAAGGGCAGAAGGATATGCTGGATTGGAAATTAAAATTGAAACCCAGTCATTATTTATGCAGTTAAATGCCAGATGCTCTGCTTACATATAACTAACTTGCAATGAGACTGCACAGTATTGAAGAACTTGCGAGATAGAGTAGAATGAATGGGGCTTGTGGAGCTGTAGCCAAAAATGTAAATTTTGTACAATAAACATTTTTTCTTCTGGTAAGTTTCTTTATGTTTTTGTTAGAAGGGGTTGAGACAATAGATGCAATTTAATTTTGGATTTTCCCCACAAGATTCAATTGTAATAAAATACCTTCGTGTACCATGAGCCACTTGAAGGTGTCCGACATTTTGATTTCAGGCACGAAGCGAGAAGCGGAAGAGAATTTCTAGCTGTAGCCTCCTGATAGCAGTCACCTTCAACCACCCCAACCTGCTGCTTCTTATACACACATTGGAGTTTCTGCTGGGGTTTAACTGCACTTCTAATTTCTAGTTATTTAATGCTTTTAAATCAGTGCTGTGTCAAATCTCTAATCGCCCAGTTAGCATGCATTAGTGGACCGCGGGCATTACGGGTAAAAGCGGTTTTATTGTAACAAAATAAAAAAAAATTAAAAAATTCATTACTATTATAACTATTATTTCATTTTACTTTGAATTGAAATACTGTATTTGTGAAAATAAAGCTTAAATGTGAGCTTTTTTTTTTCTTCTAGAGGCTGGATTAAATAATTCTTTTATTCATTTAGTTCAATTCACTCGAATTAACTGAGGACTATCAGTCAGTTAGGTTAATTGGAGGCTCTCCTATCAACCATAGAACACAAAAGCACTTTAAGGTCATAATGATGCTTAACGAAGCTGCCATGCTAGCTAGTTGAGCTAATGTGCAACAATTTCAAGAATTAGAAACAGCTGTTTTTAATGTTTCCAGCAAACTCCTTCGGATACAAGAAAGGCCATAAATGGTCCTAAAGAACCAGTCTAACTTGGTTTATAAATACAATTATTGCACGTGTTAGACTGTTTGTTATATTAATTAGCTATCTTTTATGGGCAATCATTGATTTCTGTTAAAAACATCTTTAACATAAAAGCATATGTCTGCTTTTATGTTAAAGTTTGTATATTTACCACCCTGACTGTGGAGGCAAGTGTTAAAATCAGAAAACTGGCAAATTATAACCTCAGTTTGAGGTGCCCATACAGCCAAGTGTTAGTGGGAGTTACTGGATCATACTGCTCTGTGCCTTTCTCAGAACAGCTAGCTGTGCTGTTTCCCTTTCACCTGTTGCTCTTTCAAAATAAAGTCAGTTCAGCAATGCAGCTCATTCCAATAGCAATTTACAAATAGCCTGCTTGTGAGGCATTTAGGGAACCTCAGTATTTTGTTGTGTACCCCAGTAGTCTGTATGTTTAACATTTTCATTCATTACAACCAGCTTGTTGGCTTGTTGACCTGTTTAGGTCTCCCTTATGCTCTTACCTGTTGTGACACACACATGTATCCTGTGGTGTCTGGGGCTGGGACGTTGTAGGTTGTGGGTTGGGGCCTCAGCGGAGCAGGCTAATCTCAGCACATCTTGAGAATGCTTGATTGGATTGGGATTTGGGGAGTTTGGCGGGCTGGGTCAGTGCCTTTGGCTCTTTGTTGTGTTCAAGTCTTTTCGGAGCAGTTTGGGTGTGTGGAGGTGTTCTCCTTCTTTCTGGAGGAGGCTGCCGTCACCACGCATGGCTCTTGCCATGGAGGTGCACTTGGTCTGCAACAGTGTTCAGGTGGGTACATAACAATGTGACATCCACATGATTGCCAGAATCTAATGTTTCCCAGCAAAATATTGGATTGTAATGAGATGATTAATGCTTTTGGAAAGCAAGCACACTCTGTCCTTCAAAAGTGCACGAGTTTTTGTGTACACATCGGCCACCCCGAGACACATAAACTCTAAACCTGTGAGAAACACTAATGAAATTTGGGCACAAATGAATGTTTCTCAAGTATGACTCTGTTCATTTGCACCAAAGAATCATTAAAAAGAATTGAATCATTGGGAGAATTATCATCATCACCACTGATGCAAAAACAGCGTGGTAATGAACAACATTTGTCTAATGAACAGTACTGTTCTCTGCACTCTCATGAAAGAGCTGCTACAATATAGTTTGTCACACTTGCAAACAGGCATAAATATACATTTTGACTGTCAATACAAGAACAGAATCTCTGCTTAAAAGACAGGAAGTTCAGAGTTTGTACCAATAAAAAAGCAAAACCCCACCTGATGTAAATCTGGCTGTTTTCTTCAGGGGATGGTGAGAATATAGACTGAATGTAAAGGATGTACATGAAAATGTGACGTCACCTATGGGGTATGGCATGACGGCCAACTTGTTTTTGTGTGTATCTGAATGAAGAAAAAACAAACAAAACAAAAGTCATAGCTCAAATCCATCAAGTAAGTAGAGTAATTTTCTTAGATGCACTCACTGCCCACTTTGCTACGTAGGTACACCTTGCTAGTACTGGGTTGGACTTTGCCATTTGACTGCAGTGAACTCACTGTCATGTTCAAGAAAGTTTGAGATGATTTGAGCTTTGTGATGTGACACATTATCATGTTGGAAACAGTCATTAGGAGATGGTACACCATGGTTGTAAAGGAATGGACATGTTCAGCAACAATACTCAGCTCAGCTGGTACTATGGAGTCCAAAGTATGCCAAGTAAATATCTCCCACACCCTTACATCACCACCAGCAGACTTAACTAAGTAACTAGTAAGAATGCAGGTTTATTGCAGGTTAATGGTACTTCCACACTGGCTTTACTGTTGTAACCTACTTTGCAGTTGTCTCAGTCTTTGCCTGGGTGCAGAGCATTTCTACATAAGGAGACCGCCTTGATGGGAAGCCAGTTACCAGCTTAGTGTCCAGGAAAAGTGAGATTCCTTATTAACTGATGATTAATCAGAAGACATGTAATAATAATAATAATAATAATAATAATAATAATAATAATAATAATAACTGTCTAGCTACTAAAGTTTACAAAGGCTTTTATATTTTTACACATTTAACAGCTAACTTCATCCAAAAATTACCTTGAGCAGAGCATGTGCTTGTCATAAACAGAGTTAATTGCTAACTGTATATGCAGCATCACAAATGAATGCCAACCAGTCAGTCATTAGAGTCTGCACCTCAGACCTAATGTGTGTAGGTCCTAAGGTAGTTAGCCTGGCATGCTAATGACTGTGGCTTACATTAGAGCAGATAAATACCGGGGAGGTGCTACTGTCTTTAGCTTATTAATAGAACATTATTCTGAAAATTCTCACTTTGATACAAGATAAGAGCATTGCAGGATAATATGTAATGCTTTGCCAGTGTTTTAAATGCAGTATTATTCAGAATTACAGATGCCAGACTTACACATGAACTCAATTAAGACGACACATACACACTCACGTGTGCAGACACCTGTTCACACATGTGCGTTTGATCTCCTGGGCCTGTCTATTTCCAGAATGCCCCTGACTTGCACAGTCATGTTACTGAAACACACACACACACACACACACACACACACACACACACACACACACACACACACACACACACACACACACACACACACACACACACACACACACACACACACACACCTGTTGCAGGAGAACACGCACTTTTCAATGCCATGGCTACTGTGAAGTTGACCCAGTTTCCATGGTGACAGAGATGGGGTCGGTTGCCAGCTGCCAATCCCTGGACACACCCATGTCTCACTGACACAAAGCGATAGAGAGGGATGCAGAGATGGGAAATGAGACGGGAAGATGTAGACAGAAGAAGGACAAAAGAGTCTGAGAAAGGTGTGATAATCAAAGATGAAGAGAGGGCAAAATGAGAGATTTAGAGAGAAGAAAGGAGGGTGAATGGAAATTGGGCATACGGGAAATATAATAGATTCAGATAGGGGATTTGAAATTGAGGTACAGCAACAGGTAAGGAGATAGGTTATGATAGAAGAAAACATTTGATGGGGTAGGTATGTGTGATGCTCACCGGTTAATGAGTTATTGGCCGATGAGCATAGCCTGGTTTATCCTCATTTCTGACTTTAAAGATAAATTACAATTTTAACTTCATGTTGTGTCCAAGAAGATGTGAAACTAACAACTGAGTCCAAAAGCTCATCAGAAAAGTGTTTATAGAGGCCACAGAGCAAAGGAAGCAAGACTTCTATATAACTGCTGGCCAATAAATACAGTGCAGGTTTACAGCACTTCTGCATTGGGTTTATTGTCTTAGACACAGAATTGGAACAGTAATTGTAAATAAGTCCAAAAAGGAATAGAAACAAATAATTGACAATATTAGCAAAATATTACAAATCACACAACAATTTGTGAAGATGTCCCCGATCCCAGCTTTGACCTGGATGGACTCACTGATGGGACGCTGGCATTCATGTGGAAGTTGCTTTGGCTGTTTTTGAACCTTCAGCTTATAAAATGCGTGGTGCACTATATAGCGTGTCAGCCATTCTGAAGCGCTGTTTGAAGTCTTTACTGTAAATCTGAACCAGTACACGTTAATTTATGAATGAATGATGAATGTTGCTTGTAGAGCTGAGCAAACAGGAGCTATGTAAGTACCACTCTATATACCATTTACATGCTAGCTGCCTGTTACTAACTTTTTTCACATACAATCATGGACAGTATGTGAAAGATGTAGTGAAGCCAATGCAGAAGTGCCTTAAACCTGCATTCTTTTTAGTCCATGGGAAAACAGCCCTCAGTTTCATCACTCTGTGACGGCAGTAAACACTTTTCTGATGAGGTTATGAGCACAGTGGCTCCTTTCAGGTCATTTTGTAATTTATTATTTATTATTTTAAGATTTGGAAAAGAGGATTGTCCAGCGTGTGCTGAGTGGCTAACAGGTTGTGATCCACTTGACCTCCAAATTCCCCAGATTTTCACACAGTATTCTGAAGCTTCTGTAAGCGAACAACACTGTCAGAGGTCTCATCAGAGCTGTGCAGGTGGCATAATGAAAACCTACTGTACCTACACAATAGGCAGGTAGTTTTAATGTCGTGTCTGATCGGTGACTGCGCTACATGCACCGTTCTCCTCTTCATCTTCATCCTCTGCTCAATACTACAGCTAATTAAGGAGCTGTCAAACTACCTTCTTGCCCTCTTTCTCTTTTTTCCTCTGAGCATGCCTTAATCCTCTTTCTATGTTAAGTCACTGGTGTGGAGTCATTGTCCAATCCGAGGTAATCGGCCCCTCTACCCCCACATGTTCTCCCCTCAATTCATCTCTCTCTGTCTGCTCCCTTTTTGTCCCCTCATGATTAACGATTGAGTGCCCAAGGTGGTACATCCATTGGTCGGCTTAAAGACAGAGTCATTAACAACAGGGAGCGGTCTTGAGAGGTGAGAGCCATTAGCTGGAAAAAAAAGGCAAAAGAAAGTTTCAGTGAAACAACTGAATATGGGATTTAAGACACACACACACACACACACACACACACACACACACACACACACACACACACACACACACACACACACACACACACACACACACACACACACACACACACACAAGTGTGTTTTGCTATCTTTGTGGGGAATTTCCATTGACTTCCATTCATTTCTACAGCCTAAACCTTACCTTTACCCTTTTCCTAACCCTAACCATCACATACCTAACCCTAACCCTAACCTAAACTCAATTCATACCTTAGCCCTAACTCTGACCCCTGACCCAAAAACAGGGTTTCCCCTTATGGGGACAAGGTTCCAGTCCCCACAAGGAGCAATTGGTCCCCACAACGTAGTATATGTCAGGAAAATTGTCCCTACAAGGTATTATAAACATACGCACGCACACACACACACACACACACACACACACACACACACACACACACACACACACACACACACACACACACACACACAACTGTCCTTCAATGGGAGGCAGTTGCTTGGAGTTTAAAGGGGAAACGTAACTTTCATTCCCATTTGCATCCATTTCTAGTAACATTTCCTCTGCAGTTTCCCATGAAAGACTAAGTGAATTTCCTGCAACAAGTTTATACCCATTACTCCCAGACAAAGTCTTGAATTTATGTGCCTTTTGAGAACAGACTCAACCCTGCAGAGCTGTAATCGCTTCTTCAAGAGAAGAATCATTGCACACATGAAGGTCAGTTTATCTTGACATGATTTTAACTGAATAGTAAGAGTCCCACATACAACTTTCATGCAAGACAACTGTGCAAAATCTTCAGACGAAAGTGCGACTTCAGAGTCAGCTTTCAGCTGAGAAACACTGGATTTGTTTTAACAAAAGTTGGATTACTTTTCCATGTTTCCAGCAATGAGAAGTAAGTCTGTGCAGAAGCAGCTATAGAGCATAAAGCCCTCATAAATTCAGGGTGGGCTTCACATCTCCTGTGAGAAACTCATTGGATGAAATGCCCAAGTTTCTGGCACAGGAAATTCTCTACTTTCTACAATCTCTCTGAACTATAGACATTTCCTTGGCACAGTAGGGTGCTGGGTTTATTTCCTGAAGACAGATACCTGCTATCCTTGTCTCCTTTCTCTCAATTCAAACTTCACATGTTTATTGTACCTGCACTCCAGCCTGTTATTAAAATAGTAAAATCTATTGGATGAAATATACCTGAATAAATCTGAATCTGAAAGTATAGCGTTCAAACTGATTTGAATTTTTGAATTTGAAGTAGACCACAGCAGAGGACTTCATGGAACTGCACTGCATGTATACAAAATGTACATGTCGCTGCACAGCACACAGTGGCACAGTGCTGAGCACATCTGATGATAGCTCTTTATGGCAGTTCATGACTTCCACATAGCAGGCAATACTGTGAAGTAGAATGACTTACGTGTTCCCGAAATAGAATTGCCCTTTCAAAAGCAGACTCACATTAATGCTGAAGAGCCCTATTTTAATCCAAAAATGTGGATTCTTAAATACCATCCTTAAATAAATACATCTTTCACATGATCCTTATAAAAGAGACAATTTTCATGCCATACTACACTGGTACAAAGTTGGTACAAAATTACAGTAATGTTTGCCTTTCCCTGCATGATAAGTTGTGGAGATAAGTTGAAAAGCAGTCCTGATTATGTGTGTCAGACTTTCAGATTTCACTGAATGAAAATACTTCCACTATGGAATGATTCGTCTCATCAGCAAGCTGATTATCTAACTCTGGTTTTCCTTTCAGTCAGCTCATTTAAAAAATGAGAAGTAAAAATGAAATAAAAAATGGCGACTCAGTATTACTACTACTAGTAATAATTATAACAATAATAATTATATCCTTCTGAATAAACACCTGTTATTTACACGACCCCATCTTTCTGTAGATGTTGGGCATTCCTGCACGCATGTTGTGTTTTTATTGGTCTGTACTTATTTTTGCCAGAGGCAGCCCGTTTCTATTTAAATAGCCAAATAAAATGGCAGAAGCTGACCTGCGATGGAGAGGCCATCTCAAGACATTTTCAGTAATCTCTTTACATCGCCACAGATGGGAGAGGAGAAGGGAAATTAAAAAGGAGAGAGGAGAACAAGGTGAAAAGGCAAAGGCGGGTCATCTAAAGAAGAGCAACAAGCAAAATCTGATCAGTCTTCTTTTAGCACTCAGTGGAGCCTGTTCCAGACACAGCAGTAGGTTTGAATCATGAAAAAGTGACAGTAAAAGTTGTTGAACACTGTGTGAAGTCGGATGACTTTGCCCCATCAGTCCATAAAAACTGAAACACACACACACACACACACACACACACACACACACACACACACACACACACACACACACACACACACACACACACACACACACACACACACACACACGCAGAGTGTTCAAGGCTGTGTTTAATCATCAGTGCTGGTAATTAGCTGCTATGTCTCCCAGACACTCATCATCTCCCTCTCACACACCCTCATTGTCACCCTTGAGAGTTTGTGAGAAGGGGATTAAAAAGAAGAAGGAAGGAAGGGAAGGCAGAACAGAAGAACAGAGAAGATGAGTAAAAAAATATCGATCAAATACAAAGAACCAAAGTGAAAATGCCTTCGAAAAAGACCTACAATATATGAATCTTTCTGATATGCTACCTCACTGGTTAAGTCTAGACTTCACTTGGATCCCACTTACTATCAAAAACACAATTTGACATGATCAGAGTGTTCTGTGATATGAGAACTCCTACATTCAGGAAGCATTTGAGACTGAAATGCGACTGTGCTCATTGAGATGCAATCTCTTCATATGGTAAAAAGCTGTAAATGCATCAGTCAAGTGAAAGTGTGTAGAAACAGCCTCTACAGGGCCTGTCCCCGGTGACAGCGCAAGCTGACATTGAAATTAGCTGTTATTCTCTCAGGACTTTGAGACACAGTGAGGAAAAGCTCCAGTGCATTTATTATATAACATCATACACACATCAAAAGCTGTTAACGTTCATATGATGTTGGAGTCAATCTGAGCACACAGATCTGTTTGAGCACTGATCTCTATCATAGACTGTGTATAAAAGATGGAAGTGGGGAAGGGGGACATTAGCCATGAAGCATTTTAACATTGAAGTTTATCCTGTTGGAAGTGGCTTGCTTTTGGAGTGTCCATTTGAAGGAGTGGGATTTTTGGTACTTGGAAAACACACTGGGCCATGAGGCCCACTTCATCTATTTGTAGTCCATCAGTGGGACACATCCATATGTTAGGGTTACTTTAAAGAAATCTAGCTAGCTCTTATGGCTACTGTTAGCTGCTTGAGTACACAATTTGCTCCTCCTTTTAGAAATTAAATAGCTTCAGGCACCCCTCAGAACCGACAGAGCTAACTTTGATTGGCATTCAACCCAAACCCAGACAATGGAATTAGATTCATGAACGTGCTGACATGCATCCCAGCAAACATGGCTAAAACATGACGTCACCCTCCTGGTCAAAACTACTGTAGTTGTGGTACAATGCCACAAACGTTTCCAAGCAGAGGTCGGGCCAGACCATCTCTTACAAAGTGAGAAATATAGATCAGATTATTGTACAGAAGGAATTAAATGCATTTGTCTGTTGGCTGTCACTTGGTGTTGGCTCTCACTGCGGTATTGTATCACTTCCTGTTCCTGTTTCGGAGCACAGTGCTTTGCTGTCTGTTAGCTGTTATATCTGTATAACTCGATTTATCTGGATAATAACATATTTTAGTGTAATCTTCACCTACTTTAAATAGCATACTCTTTGCTGAATCACCTGTATTCACATTACTCACTTTATTTGTTTTTAGAAATTCGCTAGCTTAGCTCAGCTAGTAGCTTAGCCCTTAGCCGACTCACTACCAGCATGGCTTCTTCTCCTGTTTCTCCTGCACTTTCCTGCTCTGGGTGTCACATGTTTAGTTACTCCTCGGCCTCCTTTAGCAGTAACGGTACTTGTAATAAATGTAGTCTGTTTGTAGCTCTGGAGGCCAGGCTTTCTGAACTGGAGACTCGGCTCCGCACCCTGGAAAATCCTGCATCTAGCCAGGCCCCTGTAGCGGGTGCGGACCATGGTAGCTTAGCCGCCGTTAGCTCCCCCCCAGCAGATCCCGAGCAGCAGGGAAAACAGGCCAGCTGGGTGACGGTGAGGAGGAAGTGTAGTCCTAAGCAGAAGCCCCGGCTACACCACCAACCTGTTCACGTCTCTAACCGTTTTTCTCCACTCGGCGACACACCCGCCGAGGAACAAACTCTGGTTATTGGCGACTCTGTTTTGAGAAACGTGAAGCTAGAGACACCGGCGACCATAGTCAAATGTCTTCCAGGGGCCAGAGCAGGCGACATTCATGGAAATTTGAAACTGCTGGCTAAGGCTAATCGTAGATTTGGTAAGATCGTTATTCACGTCGGCAGTAATGACACCCGGTTACGCCAATCGGAGGTCACTAAAATTAACATTGACTCGGTGTGTAACTTTGCAAAAACGATGTCGGACTCTGTAGTTTTCTCTGGGCCCCTCCCCAATCAGACCAGGAGCGACATGTTTAGCCGCATGTTCTCCTTGAATCGCTGGCTGTCTGAAAAACCAAAGCTAAAATCAGCAAAAAGCTATTTAAGCATAAAAATTCAAAAACAATAAATAATACAGCTTCATCAACTGCACCAAAGAATAAAACAATTAAATGTGGATTGTTAAACATTAGGTCTGTCTCTTCCAAGTCCCTATTAGTAAATGATTTAATAATTGATCAATGTATTGATTTATTCTGCCTTACAGAAACCTGGTTACAGCAGGATGAATATGTTAGTTTAAATGAATCAACACCCCCGAGTCACAGTAACTGTCAGAATGCTCGAAGCACAGGTCGAGGAGGAGGATTAGCTGCAATCTTCAATTCCAGCTTATTAATTAATCAAAGACCCAGACAAAGTTTTCATTCTTTTGAAAGCCTGACTCTTAGTCTTGTCCATCCTAATTGGGAAAATCAAAAACCTGTTTTATTTGTTATTATCTATCGTCCACCTGGGCCCTACTCAGAGTTTCTGTCTGATTTCTCAGACTTTTTATCTGATTTAGTGCTCAGTTCAGATAAAATAATTATAGTGGGTGATTTTAACATCCATGTAGATGCTGAGAATGACAGCCTCAACACTGCATTTAATCTATTGTTAGATTCAATTGGCTTCTCTCAAAATGTAAAGGAGCCCACCCACCACTTTAATCATACTCTGGATCTTGTCCTAACATATGGCATAGAAACTGAAGACTTAACAGTATTCCCCGAAAGCCCCCTCCTGTCTGATCATTTCTTAGTAACATTTACATTTACTTTAATGGATTACACAGCAGTGGGGAATAAGTTTTATTACAGTAGAAGTCTTTCTGAAAGTGCTGTAACTAAGTTTAAGGATCTAATTCCTTCATTGTTATGCTCTTCAGTGCCATGTGCCAACACAGTGCAGAGCAGCTACCTAAACTCTGCTCCCAGTGAAGTTGATTATCTCGTCAATAGTTTTACATCCTCACTGCGTATAACTTTGGATACTGTGGCTCCTCTGAAAAGGAAAGCTTCAAATCAGAAGTGCCTGACTCCGTGGTATAATTCACAAATGCACAGCTTAAAGCAGATAACCCGAAAGCTGGAGAGGGAATGCCGTCTCACTAAATTAGAAGATGCTCATTTAGCCTGGAAAAAGAGTTTGTTGCTCTATAAAAAAGCCCTCCGTAAAGCTAGGACATCTTACTACTCATCATTAATTGAAGAAAATAAGAACAACCCCAGGTTTCTTTTCAGCACTGTAGCCAGGCTGACAAAGAGTCAGAGCTCTGTAGAGCCGAGTATTCCTTTCACTTTAACTAGTAGTGACTTCATGGATTTCTTTACAAATAAAATTTTAGACATTAGAGAAAAAATTATTCATAACCATCTCAAAGATTATTCTTCATGTTGGGCTGCTTTCAGCACTGCTGGTATTTGTTTAGACTCTTTTGCTCCAGTTGATCTTTCAGAGTTAACTTCAATAGTTACTTCCTCCAAACCAGCAACATGTTTATTAGATCCCATTCCTACTAGACTGTTCAAAGAAGTCTTTCCAATTATTGATGCTTCAATCTTAAAAATGATCAATCAGTCTTTATTAGTTGGCTATGTACCACAGACCTTCAAGGTGGCTGTAATTAAACCTCTGCTTAAAAAGCCATCACTGACCCAGCTGTCTTAGCTAATTATAGGCCAATCTCCAACCTTCCTTTTCTCTCAAAGATTCTTGAAAGAGTAGTTGTACAACAGCTAACTGATCATTTGCAGAGGAACGGTTTATCTGAAGAGTTTCAGTCAGGTTTCAGAATTCATCACAGTACAGAAACAGCATTAGTGAAGGTTACCAATGATCTTCTTAGAGCCTCTGACAGTGGACTCATCTCTGTTCTTGTCCTGTTGGACTTCAGTGCAGCTTTTGATACTGTTGACCATAACATTTTATTACAGAGATTAGAGCTTGCTATAGGTATTAAAGGTACTGCACTGCAGTGGTTTGAATCATATTTATCTCATAGACTCCAATTTGTTCATGTAAATGGGGAGTCTTCTTCACACACTAAGGTTAATTATGGAGTTCCACAGGGTTCTGTGCTAGGACCAATTTTATTTACATTATACATGCTTCCCTTAGGCAGTATTATTAGAAAGCACTGCATCAATTTTCATTGTTATGCAGATGATACTCAGCTTTACCTATCAATGAAGCCAGATGACACACATCAATTAGTTAAACTGCAGGAATGTCTTAAAGATATTAAGGCCTGGATGACCTCTAATTTCCTGCTTCTAAATTCAGATAAAACTGAAATTCTTGTTCTCGGCCCCACAAATCTTAGAAACATGGTGTCTAACCAGATACTTACTCTGGATGGCATTACTTTGGCCTCCAGTAACACTGTGAGAAATCTTGGAGTCATTTTTGACCAGGATATGTCCTTCAATGCACATATTAAACAAATATGTAGGACCGCTTTTTTGCATTTGCGCAATATTTCTAAAATTAGAAACATCCTTTCTCAGAGTGATGCTGAAAAGCTAATTCATGCAGTTATTACTTCTAGGCTGGATTATTTTAATTCATTATTATCAGGCTGTCCTAAAAGCTCCCTGAAAAGCCTTCAGCTGATCCAAAATGCTGCAGCTAGAGTACTGACAGGGACTAGAAAGAGAGAGCATATTTCTCCCATATTGGCTTCTCTTCATTGGCTCCCTGTTAAATCTAGAATACAATTTAAAATTCTTCTCCTCACCTACAAGGTCTTGAATAATCAGGCACCATCTTATCTCAAAGACCTCATAGTACCATATCACCCCAACAGAGCACTTCGCTCTCAGACTGCTGGCTTACTTGTGGTTCCTAGGATACTTAAGAGTAGAATGGGAGGCAGAGCCTTCAGCTTTCAGGCGCCTCTTCTGTGGAACCAGCTTCCAAATTTCCTTTATGATAAAGCTTATAGTTAGGGCTGGATCAGGTGACCCTGAACCATCCCTTAGTTATGCTGCTATAGGCCTAGTCTGCTGGGGGGGTTCACATAATGCACTGTTTCTCATTCACCTTATTTACTTTGTTTATACTCCACTCTGCATTTAATCATTAATTGATATTAATCTCTGGCTCTCTTCCACAGCATGTCTTTTTTTCTCTCCCCTCAGCCCAACTGATCACAGCAGATGACTGCCCCTCCCTGAGCCTGGTTCTGCTGGAGGTTTCTTCCTGTTAAAAGGGAGTTTTTCCTTCCCACTGTTGCCAAGTGCTTGCTCATAGGGGGTCGTTTTGACTGTTGGGTTTTCTCTGTATTATTGTAGGGTCTTTACCCACAATACAAAGCACCTTTAGGCGACAGTTTGTTGTGATTTGGCGCTATATAAATAAAATTGAATTGAATTGAATTTTTTTAAACAACAACTAATATGGTTAGTACTTGGTTGTGAACAGCAACACATCTTTTCCACAGAAGTACATCAAACCAGTCTCATGCTAACGTCCGTGATGTCAGTTCAGCTTTCATTTTGGAACAGCTTTTCAATCAAGACCGCCAATTTTCAATTCAATTTTATTTATGTAGCACAAATTCATCACAGCAGTCACCTGAGGGAACTTTCTATTGCAAGGCAAAGACCCTACAATATTAGAAAGGAACCCCAGCAATCACATGACCCTTTCCGAACAAGCACTTGGTGACAGTGGGAAGGAAAAACTCCCTTTTAACAAGAAGAAACCTGCAGCAGAACTGGGCTCAGGCAGGGGCAGCCAACTGCCTCATCCTAAGGGAGAAAGCCAGAGTTAATTAATAACTAATGATTAAATGCAGAGTGCTGTTTAAACACACAGAGAGTGAAAAAAGGTGAGCGAAGAAGGGGTGCTCAGTCCATCACGAGAAGCCCCCAGCAGCCTAGGCCTATTGCAGCATTAGTAAGGGAGGGTTCAGGGCCATCTGATCCAGCCCTATGCGTGATCAGAAAGTAATGTTTTGAGCCTAATTGTAAAAGTAGAGCGGGTGCCTGTCTCTTGAATCCAAAGCCTTAACCCTGAAAAACTAAAGGCTGGTGGAAAACTGAATCAGTCTGATTGACTAAAACTCAAAGTGATTTTTACAAAGATAGCTGGATATGCTTCTGGTTTCCAGTGACCAGAGACTTCAGTCACTCACTGTTTGTATGAGTGGTTCATGTGATGAGCACTGTGCAAGTTTTAATAAATTAGAAAGAATGTAAAGTTTAAGGGCTGCAGGGCAGCACAGTGGTGTGGTGGTTAGCAGCGTCACAGCAAGAAGGTCCTGGGTTTTAATCCAAAATGTGACCTTTTATGTGTGGAGTTTGCTTGTTTCCCCATATCTGACCTCTTCTCACAGTAGAAACACAGTCATGAGGTTAATGTGTTATTCTAAATGGACTCCAGGTGTGAGTCTGTCTCTATGCGCTAGCCCTGCAACAGACTGGTGACCTGTCCAGGATGTACCCTGCCCTGTGACAGCTGGGATAGGCTCCCATGCCTCTTTGACCCTGAACTGGCTCCAAAGCCTCCAGTTCTCAAAACAATTATTGATTGAATGACAAAATAGTCATGAGGGACAGAGGACAACAGGAGGGAAAAGGAGGATGGAAGAAAGAGGAGAAGGGAGGGAATAGCTGGCGGAACGAGGTGCGTGGGGGTGTGTGTGGGGGTGTGTGTGTGTGTCCTTTGTGGAGAGTGGAAAGGTCAATTTGACAGTTTACAGGACATTTCTGCACGAGCTTAAGCGTCACACGCACACATGTACACACAACCTCAGATGGACATTCAGGCATGAATGGAGGTATGAATTTCACTGTCATGCTGCCAACTTACTGATCAACCATGTGATTTAGATTATATCTGCTCTTGCTGCAACCTGTTGTTATTTACACTTAATGTATCTTTCACACTGGAAAAATATCAGGAAGTTCTTCACTTGTTGTAGGGAAAAAAAACTACCTTTTAAATTAAAAATGATCTTATTTCTGAAGTGTCAATAGAACAAATGGGAAAAAGAAGGAACTGAGAAAACCCTGAACGATGCCAAAGTGAGGAGATCAGTGGTGACAGAGGACAGGCGAGATGAAAGGGAGAAGAGAGGGATGAGAGGATGAGGACAGGCTAGATGGGTTGTCTCCCATGGCAACTCTCTGTTGCTGATGGACATATTCACTCATGAATATTCATGGAGGTGAGAAGGAGGGAGGGAGGTTCATACTATATTCATGCCGTTTTCAATTAAGCATATTTCAATTAGAGGGCGAGAGATTCATTTCATATCAATTAATGTGGTTTCAATAATACATATTTGAATTACAGGGAGGAGAAGAAAGAGGACAGCAGAAAGACAAATTGGAAAAATAAGGACGTGATTTTTGTTAAAATAGTTAGTAAAAAATGATTGAAGGGCTTGAGATATAATGGTGAGATCATTGCTGGGGTACATTTTTGGAAACATATGACTTCTTGGTGAATTTCACTCTCTTGTTGGCACAGTAAATATAACACTACAGTCAAGTGCCAACGAGTTAAATTTAATGGTACTTGATTATGAAACCTGGTCTCTTAACACAATGAAGTAGATAAAAGCTCATGTGCTGACCAATTGGTGTTTCGTGGAAGCTAGTGTTTTGCTGTGCCTCAAATTGTGCGCTTCCATACTTACACTTCCTATTTTGAGGTTAGCCTTAGTACTATGCAGGAGTGTTACTGCAGAGTCAGTGTGAAGGATGGACGTAGCTACTGTGATGTCACCCTTTGGTTTATGAAATCCCGTTTTGATGCCTTAGGATGAGCGTTTCTTTGGTTTGATTGCAAGAAAAAAAAACGTGATGAGGAAGGGCGGTCTGGCAGTGAAACCGCACACTCACTGATTAATGACTAGTGACTGACAAGTTTTTAGCCAATGAGCTGGCAGGAAAGTGATTACAGAGGTCAAGTCAGAAAGCTGTTTTCCAGTTGACTTCTACAGGACTGGAAGTATTTTTGAAACCACAGGTATCACCATCTGGTGGCCTTCAGACAGAATGCAGGTTTATGGCACTTGTGCATTCGGCTTTATTTTTACAACCTGGAAGTTATAAAGCCATGTTTTAGAGTATAAAACCATGTTTTATACTATCTATGCTGTCAACAGACTGCTTGGTACAAAATGATGGCCTTGTCCTGGATAGTTTCCCCCTTTGTAAGCACTATATGGTGGGTTATTTATTTATTTTTTTAATTACTAATGTACTTGGATAATGGTAATAAGGGCTAAGGTTGGAGAATTGGCTGTAGTCACTGATTTGGACTCCTCATCTGTGTTTTTGGTGGTAGTGCCTTTAAGAGCAAGGCTATGTGTGTGCATAGACCAATACACTTTATAGATGACACTTGCTAACCAAGCTATCCTACACTGCTTGATAACTTAGCACGCCACCCTATTGCCCAAATATAGTCACTTTTGGCTCAAACAATACAAAACAAACTAATTAAAAAACATGAAAAGACCATCACAACAGCCAAAATGCTGACGTTAAAGCTTGAAAATACACTCCCAAAACCAAAGGGTGACGTTTTGCAGTCACATGGTTAACCACATGACTGTTAACTTGACCGGCATTTTGGATGTGTGACTATAAGGTTGAGTGAAAAAGGCCCCGTTGTCACAGAGGCCTGGAGACCACTTGGGGACCATCTGGTAACCATTTGTGAGGGAAAAATGCATATTCCTTGACTGGCTGACAAGTGGTTGCTGGAGGTTAATAAGAAACCCCTAAGATAATTTTATAATGGTAGTCATTGTGAAATCATCTGCTAAAGCCTCAGTCACACAGTCCTAAAGACCGCTCAGTGACCCCCTTAGAAGGTGGAACGTTCTCTGTTACTGGTTTGCATCACATTTCTTCAGTTTTTACTACTGCTCAGTTAGTAGTTAGTAAGTGTTTGTGACCAAATTCAACCAGCACTGCCAGCTTAACTAGCTTACCTTGTACTGAAGGACACATACACTCACGCCACAGAAAATAGTAAGTGTGTGTTGCAGTGCTCCTGCAGAGATATGGACATTCGCCTTGCGCTGAAGGTTATATCATTCCTAAATGAGAGGCCCTGGCTGACCTTGGCTAATCACACTGTGACATTTTATCTGTCAGAACTCAGTTTTTCTCTTACAATATCAAATACATTTTCATGCATCAAGAAAACAGTAAAAGGGTTACCTGCTAATCTGAGTTCTGTTCAATTTTAGCTCACAGAAGTTGATTTCTAATAAAATCTGCTTTACAACATGTAGGCTCAGACAAAATAAAAATGGATGCTACAGTCTGGATTCTGTTAGTAACAACAAGAGTGCATTAGTGTGTTTGGAATGATAGAAATCAATACCTGCACTGACTATTATGTAACTATTTAGGACATGATTTGAAGCTCTGCCATATGACAAAATGTATAAAATAATTCTCTGCAGCCACTGTTTTTCTTTAGAAATCAGATATGTGCCAATAATTAGTCTCAGGGGGTGTGAGTCTCTTTTCAGTTTTGTTGTCAGTTTTATTTATATAGCACCAACTCACAACAGTCACCTCAAGGTGGTTTATATTTTAATCTAAAAACCCAACAATAATTACAGAGAAAACCCAACAATCAAAACGACCCCCTATGAACAAGCACTTGCAACAGTGGGAAGAAAAAAACTCCTTTTTAACAGGAAGAAACCTGCAGCAGAACCAGGCTCAGGGAGGAGCAGTCATCTATCGCAACTGGTTGCGGGTGAGCGGAGAGAGACAGGACAAAAGACACACTGCGGAAGAGCAGAGATTAATAATAACTAATGATTAAATGCAGAGCGGTGTAAAAGAGGTGAATAAAAAAGAAATCCTCAGTACATCATGGGATTCCCCCCAGCAGCCTAGGCCTACTGCAACATAACTGAGGGAGGTTTCAGGGTCACCTGATCAGCCCTAACTATAAGCCTTATCAAAAAGATCACAAGATTTAAGACTAATCTTAAAAATAGAGAGGGTGTCTATCTGTCAATAGTAGCATTAGCGCTCAGCGACAGGGTTGGAAACATAAAAATAAGCTTAGAGACCCTCACCCATGACTTGTCTGGTGTATAGACTGCATAAAAAGATGGCTGAAATATTCCATTTGGAAGTAGGATGTTCTAAATAGGCGATGCAGTGTGTTGCTTTTTGTGCTTTGCATATACAGGCTGCTACTTTAGCCAAGAATAAATGACGTGTCTCAATTTGGGTACTTCTTAGTATAAAAAGTGTGAAGAGCCTGAATGTGAGGACATGGCACACTCAATGTGACCTGTGACTTTCAGTCAATGAGCATACCCTTGACAATCTTCTGTTCTGGCTGTAATAATGATCATACTTTACAAAAGAAAATTCATACTTAAATAATATGATCTGTAACTAGCGATTGAACTGATAAATTCATCAGGATAGTGTTTATTGAGCAAGGGAGCCAGCTATCTAATCTGATGTCTTTCCGGACAGGTGTTATAATCAGGTGTTATAATCAAGTACAATTAAACTTAACTCTATTATAAGTCTCTTAAACACAGTAACTGCAAGAAAAAGATCACAGTTTATTCTTTGAAGGGGAAAGTGTGATACAGAGTGAGTCCAAAGCCCAGGGAGAGCAGCACATCAGCCACAGCTGTCAGTCATCAGTCACATGACTGTCATGAAAAATATTTATAAGGCTTTACACTTCTTTAACAGTGAAATAATTTCTAAGGTGACTGTGATTGATGTCTGTCAGGGTACCTGTCGAAGGAGTTATATAGTGTTACTGTCTGGTGGCTGACTCCATGTGGGCTTGAACCCAGTTTTCCTGCCTGTTCTGACAAGTAAATATCCACTACAGGAAAGCAGGAAAGCAGAGGCTAAATGACTCACTTTACAAGGTGAAGTTGAGCGAGAAGTACCAGAAAAACACACAGTGTCATGTGTACTTTTTGTTGTGACTGGAGCTGTTTTTCTTCACAGCTTTTCACTACACGCGCGCTCTCTCTCTCTCTGCTTCAGAGGCAGGACGCGAGGGCACGGGAGCGCGCACTCGTTGTGAGCCGCGGGTTTTATTGACGAGCCGCTCCGTCGAATCGGATGAGAAAGGCTCCACCTTTAAACAGAGACCTAGCCAATCTCCGCGCCGGGGAGGCGGGCTTTATGCAAATGTGTTGGCAAGGGAGACGCAGCGGTTCATTCATCTGCTTCCAGAGAGAGAGGTGAGTTAACGCGAAGGTTATTTTACATTAGGGAACAATTGTTTTGGAGCAAAAACACCGCCGTGAGAATAGCTAGAAAGCAAAAGAGAGGCTTTTGTTTTCTGGCTAAAAGGAGCGTAATCTTCTTCCACACATTACTGGGTAAGTGAAGGACATTAATTCGTCATATTTGTAAATAGTGTGTTTTCATGGTCAGATTAATGTGTGCAGGGGGTGGTGAGAGTGTGTCAAATTTGCCTTTAATTGTTAACTAAGAAAAGCAATACGTGATTAAAACAAGAAGTCATATGGATACTATTTTTGCTTGGCTGGTACCCAGGAATGATGAACTTAACTCTCAGCCCTGTTAGTGTCAGTGTGATAATCTTATTTAGCACTGCAAATGAATCAAAGTCGGGGTTTTAGGCGGACTGGACTGCCTTTGTTGAGCAAATAGCGTTTTAAGTGTTTTGCTCAAGGACACTTGGGGCTGTAGAGGCAATTGAACTTGGATTCATGTTTCCCTGTTCAAAACATAAGAGGCACTCTGGTGAGGACAGCACTCATTATCACCCTGGTGTTTGTTACATTTGGTGAGTCATTTTAAAAGAATAAGCTGTTTTCTTCTGCCTTTACCTGAAAATGCAGCATTGGGGAAGTCAGAGCTAGGATGCCCTTCATGCTTTAGGAGCAATAAGTGGCTGAACAAAATAAAGCTCCCTCTGTGTTTCAAGACTGAAACTGGTCTCTGACTGTGTTCTGTTAATGGCTTGATATAAACATGCAAAAAGTGGTTGCTTAAATTGTTGTTTTTGGAGGATACACGGAGGCTCTGACTGCCCCCTGAGTGGATGGTTGCGCTAAATGTAACAAGTGTTTTATATAAGGAGTCAGTGTTTGTGTGTTTGCAAGAGAAAACTGTATCTATGAGTCATTTGTTGTTGACCTGTAAGAGTGCAGAGTGAGGGAGAGATGGGTGAACAAAGCAGGCTGAGCTGGTGGTTCAGTTTTATCTACATAATTCGGTCCTCTGGATGACACCAGGACAATCAATAAGACCAGCT
The DNA here is from genome assembly GCF_007364275.1 of Archocentrus centrarchus. Lineage (NCBI taxonomy): Eukaryota > Metazoa > Chordata > Actinopteri > Cichliformes > Cichlidae > Archocentrus > Archocentrus centrarchus. Next base: position 27,517,735 of record NC_044356.1, on the reverse strand, counting down.
TCAAATGTTTGTGTGTGTCTGTCTGTGTGTAAGTGCTTGTGGCCTTCTGTGTTTTAAACACTCATACCAAATGCATCAAAGTACCGCACCATGTGTTTGTGTGTGTGGATTTATGTGCTATGATGAGTCTGGATGCAGTGTTTGTTGTTTAAGTTCATAACAGAGCACAGCAGTATTACATAAAACGGAAAGACACACACACACATCCATGATGGACTCGGTTGTGGCATTGGCAAATTAGATTGGCTGTGTGGTCCTTTGGCTGCTAACCTTTAACTGAACAGCAGCAGGTCCTTAGTACACGGCAGGTCTCAGACCTGAGGGGTACACATTCACTGCTTTGTTACATTTTTAAGATTAAAATGTAAGTTTTACAGTTTTTCAGGTTTGCTTTAACTGTTGCGTAGAGATGCACCGATCGACCGGACGGGGACTGGAATCGGCTAATTTCCTGCGTGCTTGGCCCGGACTGGTGACCAGCCGGTCAGTCTCACCTGTGTCCGATTATGAGCCGTTCTGTTCCATGCGTGCGCAACACGTGCACAGTAGCGCAGGCAAATACTTGCACTCAAACTAACAGTCCCATGCTAACATATTGTTAGTGTGGAAGCCCCTCGTCTTGACTGAAGACGCAAAGTTTCCCAAAGTAAACCGTGGGGGGACATCACAAAAACATTTGTAATGACAACTCTAATAAGACACTTCAATCACCCTCACCCAGCTGAACTTGGACATCTTAAAGAAGCTAACAAAGGCAAAGTGGCTAAGGCTATCCAGAGCTCAGAATCAAGAACAGGGTCAATGAACTAATATCTGGCGAAGTTATAAACATACTGTAAAATGATGTAACTGACATTTGTTTTGTTATATAAATCTGTTGCACCTGCATTTGTTTAGTAAGGTAAAATATGGGGGTGCATAGCAACTCATAGTATCAGAGCACTTTATTTTCAGTTGCTTAAGTGCGAGAAAACCCTGTAGCTTGCCGCAGTTTGGGAGAAATTGTAAAGTTTAATCATTTTTTTGGTAATGAACATAAAAATGTGGATTGAAGAAAAGTTGTTTGTATATACTGTCAGTTATAGTTCATTGAAAATTGATAACGGCAGCCACCGGTGCATGTCTGCTGATACATGATAGCCATCAAGAGCCAGATGTTCACGGATGTTATCATGCTCTCTAAAAGGTTGTCAGTTTACCTCTGAATCTGGTTTTCAGCCCTGTGGAAAGATTTTTTTTTATATAAAAGGACAAAAGTGAAAGTTAGGGATGCAATGATCCAACTTTTTCTAATTCCATTAGGGTACCATTAAGCTGTGTAAGAGACTGGGAACTTCTGTGTAAGGCAACAGTCCACTTGATTTAAACACTGCTTTCCTTACTTTGTTAAAAAAAAATGGGATAAATAAATGAATATAGATGTGCTGAATTCATATTTATCCATCTATCCACCTTATTCACCTAATGTTTTTGTACTGGTCTCATTTCAGTTTAGTGTGGGAGTCTTTGCTGCTTACTGCTGTTATTTACTGTGCTGCTAGCATCTCCTTTCCCTGCTCTCCCTGTGAGTGCACCTTCTCTCTCTCACACACACATGCAGAGTCAAGATGACAGGAGACAGGTGAAGTGAAATAATATTAATCAGTTTGACAGCAGCATGTTATGTTACCATATTAAACGGGGGAAAGAATTGCAGTCTGAATTTCTCAGTCACGTCAACTCGCTTGACCACAGTTTGCACATAAGTAGAAAACCTATTGCGGACATACAAACTGCTGTCATTGCAGCGGTGAAATATCACCAGACTGCTAACCTTTTTATCTTAGCTCCCTCCATGCTGCGCCACCTCTCCTGTTAGTGATCGGTACAGCGCTGCAGTAGTAAACACAGAATGTTGAATAGCTCAGCCCCATACAGAAGCCAGTTGTCAGTGATACCTGATGGATATCTGATCCAAGTATCAAATCTGTGTATCTTTAGTTAAAGTTCAGCAGATTCCAACATCACAACTTTTTTTTTTTCCTAATTACAAATGTTTGCCTCATTGTTAATGTGCCATTTGAAGGGCCTTTTGTTTGGTTGTGAAATGGTTGTGATCAGACAGCAACATCAGCTCCAGGTACACAGACTAATGTTACAGGCCTTACTTATTACTTATTACAGTCCAAACTTATGGGTTTCAGAGGTGTTGAGGTGGAATTGTGTCCTTTCACTTTTCAGCTATTTAGCTGTAAAAAGATGTCTTTTTCTTTTTTTTTTTTTTTCATATATCCATCACATTTGAACCATATCTCAACATGTAGAGTCATCTTTTCCAACTTCTTTTCAACAAGCTTTTGCTCCATGGGGATAGTCGATTAATGTTGATACTGTGCTGCGGCAGCATGATTGCTTGCAGTATCGGCTTTAATTTAATAAAAAACAAACTGTTGTTTCTATTCTTGCTTTATTTCTCAGACCACTTTTCCACTGTCAGCAGACTGTATGTTGCGGCTCTACCCCTGATAATGTATACACATAATTCCTTGCATCCTGGTGATTTTTTATACATGAACTTTTGCTTAAATTGATGTTTGAAATGTTTTTACTTATGGAAAACACAAAAATCGGACACTATGTAACAGTTAAAAAATCTTGGAATATAATGTTGTCAGGCTGTGGCATTTTACAATGTTTTCATAATTTTTTCAACTTTTCTGTTTTAATATTTCCTGATTTACTTTTCTTTGCTCTTATGTATTTGCCTGCTTTCAAACAAATAGAATTCTGTCTATCTTATGACTTTTATAGCTCCGATCTGCTTCAGCAAGATTTCTGCAGGATAATGTCTTGCAGACAGATGTCAAGTTGACATCTGATTGTCGCTAGTTGCTACAGTGGTATGATAGAATATGTAATAATATATTACAGAATATGGAACAACTTCAAATTGCTGATGCTTTGCTGTTGGCTTCCTCAATCCTGTGGAGGAAGCTCCATGCTCAGTGCTCCTTCTAGCAATTGGTGACCATCTGCTGTGTGGCTAAGTAAGCACCAAACATCATTGAACTGAATAGAACGGTTCCATAGATCAGCCCACTGTAACAATACCCAATCCAGCTCTGATCAAAATATTAGCTCGGTGCATCCTTACTCAAAAAATCCCAGATTCTACTCTGGGTCTGATCCACAGAGACCACCTCAAAAAACACAGTTCCTAAAACATCAGACTGGCTCAAGGCACCACGGGGTACTCTGAGAGGAAGTCATGTTTTCAGCTGTGGTCTGTCCCAGGAGTACACAGCTTCAAACACGACTTTCATTTTGAGCTTAACTACATGTTCATAACCTTTTGTGATTGGATCTTTTATGGTCAACAAAATCTGTCTACACCTGCAAAAGTACTTAAAACAACCTTTGTGGTGGGTCCCACTACAGTGGGTGTCTCCAGGGCCGCCTGTTGCCAGGATGACATGTGCAAAGACAAATATATTCACAAGGTGAAAACAGTATCAGCTGCACTATTGTGGCTGATTGCAAAACTGCCATGTTTGTCGATTAGCTTCAGAGCAATCCATAGCAGGGACATTTATTTTGATGCCCTTGTACTCATCACATAATACGAGCAACAGGCTGTTCCCTAAACATTTGGTAAGTCGATCGCCTGATCTTTGCAGCGTTGTTACAGTCAAAGCGTCACTGTTATTTCCAACAGTGGGTGGAAAGAGGCTACAGTTACACATAACAGCTGACTGAGTGACAGATCACTGGATGGGAGAGCACATTATTATAGTTACTTGCTCTTCCCTAGAAAGAAAGACCTATTGATCCACTTTCTGTGTAGTTCAATCATATTAGCCTGGAGCAACACGTTACGCTACAATTTCCTGTATGTGATTGTTCATTTGAATGTGTTGTTTGTTTTTCCAGTGTCCTCTTGTCTCTGTTTTCTGTTCTGTATCTGTGGATAAAAGATGCAATGACACCCCCCTCCCCCCCACCCCACACACACACACACACACACACACACTCTTTTTTTATTCCGTCCCCTTGTATCACTTCCATTTTGTTGTAAGCCTGTGGCCAGGTGTACTGTGCATCTGTCTCATGCATCACTGGCTCAGTGTGTGCTTTGTGTTTGTGAGGGCGGCTGGCATGAGCTGCTGCATGTGCGTCTCTTGACTGATTGATTCGTCCATTCCTGTCTCATGCTTTATTAGCCAGGGAGGCAGATGTTGCAGTATAAAAAAATTACTGTGGGGAAGAGGAGGGAGGGGGGGGATCATAGTCCTAGCTCCTGTCTGCTTGTGAATGGCTGAAAAACAAAGGAATGTTGAGTGAGGGAGTTAGGCATTATTGATGAATAACTAATGAACACCCACAGTTACTAATGGACGCCATCGGTAGAGGCTTGACAGTTACAGTGAGGTACAATGGGGTGGTACACACACACACACACACACACACACACACACACACACACACACACACACACACACACACACACACACACACACACACGCACCAGCAAGGAAACTTATTTCAGAATAAAATAAACTGAAAATATGAATACTGTCAGTGTTTATCTATTATACCTGTTAATCGTTCTTTTTTGTCCAGAAACATTTAAGAAAAAGGTTTGTGTGGACAAACACATTTAGAAGAATTGTGCTGAATTCAAAAAAAAAAAATTCAGTGAGTGGTTTTCCTCCCACACTGAGTGAGCCTTGACACTAAAATTGTCCTTAGTTGTTAAACTGTTTGTCTCCTCTGTGTGTGTGTCAGCCATGTTACAGACTGACAGGTTTACCCTTCTATATATTGAATTATTTTCCCCCTTTTTTCATGTTCTAGGACTCAAATTTTTAACCCTTATTTTTTTTTTGTCCCTAAAAACATTTTTTCTGCACATGGTCCCGTACTGATTTGTTTCTGTGTACATTAAATGAATATTGTCCACTTCAATCCAACACATTGGTGGTGGAATGAAACATTTTGCTGCTCACACCAGAGACCCAAATTTGAGTCTTTCATGTCAGATTTTTCCTGTTTCATCTGTAAGTTAATCATTTTCATATTAATTTGTTGCTAATTACCATTAAAAACCACTACTTCACTGACCTCACCCCCAGTAATGGGTGAGTTGTTCCCCTCGTCTCCAGATTCTGCTTCCTCTACAGAAGGTGTGCCAGTGGGATTAAGGAGGTCCATGAAGTATTCCTTCCACTGCCTGACTATATCCTCAGTGGAAGTCAGCAGCACCCCACCTGTACTATACACCAGCCAGAATTGCTTCACGGCTGTCCAAAAGTCTTTTTCCATGGCCTTACCAAACTCCTCCCACACCCAAAACATGAGTTGAACCATATCTCAACATGCAGAGTCATCTTTTCCAACTTCTTTTCAACACGTTTTTGTTCCATGGGGATAGTCCATTAATGCTGATACTGCGGCAGCATGATTGCTTGCAGTATCGGCTTTAAATTCAATAAAAAACAAACTGTTGTTTCTGTTCTTGCTTTATTTCTCAGACCACTTTTACACTGTCAGCAAACTGTATGTTGGGGCTCTACCCCTGATAATATATACATTTAAATCCTTGCATTCTTGCATGCTTAAATTGATGTTTGAAATGCTTTTACTTATGGAAAACACAAAAAATTGGATACTATGTAACATAGTCCAAAAATCTTTTTCCATGGTCTTACCAAACTCCTCCCACACCCAAAACATGAGTTTTTGCTTCAGCCACCGGCCAAGTCATATTCTGCTTGGCCTGCCAGGACCCGTCAGCTACCTTCAAAGTCCCACAGCCTAACCAAGCCCAATAGGACTCCTTCTTCAGCTTGATGGCTCCCTTCACTTCCGGTGTCCACCATCTGGTTCAGGGATTACCACCACAAAAGGCACCAACCACCTTGCAGCTGGCTCTATGCCGCTCTGTGGCAGCCTCAATAATGGAGGTGCAGAACTTGGTTCATTCAGACTCAATGTCCCCAGCCTCCCTTGGAGTGCTATCGAAGTTCTGACGGAGGTGGGACTTGAAGATCCCGTGGACTGGAACCTCTGCCAGGCATTCGCAGTGAACCCCAGTGTTTAGGTGTGCCAGGTCTGTCCAGCATCCTTCCCCACCACCTGATCCAACTGATCACCAGGTGGTGATCAGTTGGATCAGGTGGATCACCAGGTGGTGATCAGTTGACAGCTCAGCTCCTTTCTTCACCCGAGTGTCCAGAACATACAGCCACAAATCTCATGATAGGATTAGAGTGGTTCCAGAGCCCAGGCTATGCGTTGTCTCATCTTCTGCAGCCTGAAGAGGAGACATAGGCTTGCCTTCCTGTAGGCCCACCACCCGCAGGAGGTGCCATAGGGGTAGAGTGCAGTGTGTGTCGGACAGTGGGCAAGGTCGAAGGCCCTGGTGGACTGATCCATGGCTACTGAGGCTGGCGTTTGGGAGATGGAACGCAACCTCTCTGTTGGGGAAGGAGCCTACCTTTTTAATTGCTTAAATATTTCTACATGAAACCATCAATGAGCAAAATGACTAAGGAGGCGTATACTGTTAAATTCCTGGCCAATGCCAATCTTTTAAATAATAATTTGGCCAATAGCCAATGCCAGAATTTTATTCTATCTATTATTAATGTTTATTTTGTTCGTTTGTTTTTGTTAAATCAGGAAAACAAATAAATCTTAAATATCACAAGTTCTTCAGCTCTTCATCACACTGTTCTGAAATATTTAGCCAAATTTAGCCTCATTCAGCAAAACTGATGTGATATTTGCTGATACCAGTCAACAAGGCTGATTATTGGCTGATGCTGATATCCAGCTGTTTTACTGGTGTATCCCTAAAAGTGACAAGACTGAAATGTGTTCACCAAGTACTGATTTCCATGTGGTTATTATAAATGATTTCTTGTTTCTAAACTTAAAAAGTGTGCTTAATGTAACAATTATCCCACTGACATGTCTTCTTTTAAAGATGCAGCCAATGCTTTTCTCCAGCTTGGTTGTAGCTCTGTGTTAATGAGTGAAAGAACGCTTCTTCCTCAAGAACTTGGATACTTGGAACAGTTTGTGTTTAAACCAGTGGCATTTTAAAGCTTCTGCTATAAAGAGGACAGCTGTTCAGTTTAGTTTATTCCATGTGTTTAAGGTCTATGTTCAGTGCTTTGTGTTGAAATTTGGCAATGTCTCTGTCTGGAGGGGCTTCAAGTTGAGTGTGTATGAATTTTACACTTTAGTCTGTTGGGAATGTTCACAAACAGCAATTTTATACAGTTTTCCAATTTACACGTTTTTTTTTTTTGCCTGTTTTATGCTGAGTGTTAAGTGTTTGATGTTTACTTTTAAATACATAGAAATATTATCTGAATATGTTTCAGTTGCATATTTAATAACATCCAAACACAGTTAAATAAATGTACTCAGTTTCATTTATCCACATACAGATATTATTTCTTTACTGAAATTTAAATCACAGATGGTTAGCAGCTACAGACATAAACATAATAAATGATAACACTGTATATGGGCTGCAAAGGTTCAATGACTCCTTTTTTCTTGCTCATGGATTTGCCAAAGTACTGATTATTACGAACACATATTACTGTCCACAGTATATCCTGAGGAAATATTTCTGAAGTGCTTTCATTTTCCAAAAAGACTTGGTCACTCAGCTGGATATTCTTGTATTAATTTAGAATCCATGCACCAAGAGAATATTTCAAAATGAAAGCATACAATTATTTGTTTAAAATAAAACACATTTATTGTCAGTGTAGGTTATAAAATAAAATTATGCCTGCTGCCGATAATATGCCTGTAATGTATATATATTTTGCATTAAGATCACGCTGTCTAAAAGCAAATAGGTTGAACCTTTATTTTACAGCACTGCCCAAAAATCAACTGATAGAGCACACAGGCCCACCCAAAACCATAGCAAAACAGGAACAAAACCACTGAGTTTCTGGGGTTGGGGTTTAATCTAATCTAATCTAATCTAATCTAAATTATCTTTTGTTTTGCTAGTTATTAAATAAAAATTTAAAATTTTCTTACAAAATAAATAGTCAGTAGTGTGCGGTGACTTTCAGAGAAAGGCAAGCAGAGACTACGCACTCCAAAAAAACAATAAGAACATAGAACATAACAATAATGCTTTCTTTAATCTTTAAAGTTATGGTGTGCAAAATCTCACAGATAGATGTCGGTAAATTGCAGATTGCAGTCAGCTGAATTCTTCCCCCTCCCAATTCAAGTGCATAATCCTAGCTATGGTGGCCAATATAGGACAAACAGCTATGGTCACTGTTTATATGCCTGGCTGTCAGCCAGCTATTTACTTCAGGTGGTGTCCATGTCTATTTACTCAGGAGGAGACTGTAAAACTGTGTGAAAGGAGTCTAGTATGGGTCAATGATTCAGTGGCACTCACTTCTGTCTGATGACAGCGATGACAAGTTGAGTTGTTGAGGATATCCTGAACTTTTCTGTTATAAGCACTGCAGTTTTTGCCACTGTTAGCTGCAGTTAGCCAGTGTTAGTGACACTGTCTCTAAAGTGGATCTAATATTGTTGGATTGGGACACTTAGCGAATAAACTCACATACAATTTGAGAACGTAATCAAACTGTTTATCAGAGCGAAAGTGTGATTTTTAGGACATTCGAGCTTGACATTAGCTGACATGGTAGCTTATAACCAGCTGTTGCTGTTCAGCTGGCTTATTGTCAGCTATCTGTGAATGGCAGGGTTGCATGCCTAATCTGCTGACAATATGTAAATTCCACAATATCAGGAATAAATAAGCACGCTTATGCACGTTTTCGTGTGTTAGGTCCCTGACTTCAATTTAGGAGAAGGTAAGGAGGAAGAGGATGAGGTGGAGATAAGGAAAGAGAGAGAGCAGTGGTGGAGGAGGAAAAGACATAATGAGAGATTATGAAAATATTTATGTAAAATTGTTAAATGGTCATACATAGTTTCAAAGAGCTATTTGTGATCTTTTAATTAAAAGTAAAGCATACTAAATATGTGACCTGTCTCTAGCCAGATACATAAATTGCAACTGGGGGAGCACGGATGTCCATCTCCACAAAGCGATGCTATGTATTTTTAACGGATTCATTCTAAGTCCATGAGACTGCATGAATTTGTTGAAAGATGTGATTACACACTAATCAATGTATATTTGAGTACATTTTCTCTCTATCACCTCCCCGCACTCCTTCTTGGCTGTAGAATTGTAAAGTTTTATAACTACTCTTCTTATCTATTTGCTAATAGCTGACAATGACTAGTGGTATAGGATTTTTGTTAGAACCCTTGCTTTAGTAAAATTAGCAATAAAATATAAAACTGTATTACTTGAAAAGTATCAAAAATAAAAGTAGTTATTCTGCAGAAAAATATTCCCCATCAGAGTCATATCAATATTAGTGCTGCAGATGTTTAAGGTTGAGCTTCTTTTAAACACTTTATATTCTGTTCAGTCTACAGTAATGTGTCATATTACATAAAATCATATGTTTGTAGTGGCTGTCCTGTGAGGACGACATATCTCGACAAAACAGCTTTACAAAACTACATTAAAACTTTTTATATAAAAAAAAATCAGCGTTGAATTAGCATCTCAGAGATGCTATTCTCAAAGTGCTGGTGGATCCTGCACTTGTTCAACTCGCCTGTTTTATTAAACCTTACATGGCAGGAGTTCCCTTATCCATTATTAAAGCTTTCATTACTAATGTACTAAACAAGTTTTTAAAAGTTTCTTATATCACACATGTTGGCCAAGGTGGTTAGTAAGAGAAAACTCATCTGTTATGATGTACATAAGAGTGCTCATTTACTTGCTAGTGTTAGCTCTGCTGCCAGACAAAGCATAGATGATAACTGATCTCAGAGCAGTGAAAACAGAGCCAGCAGCAGACCAGAAGCTTATCCACAATGTGCATGCGCAAACAACCAGCTGCTGCTGGCTTGATAAACATAAGCCATTGTCAATGGGACATGAACAAACTCATGAGAATGCCTACCCCGTACAAATTTCAGTGGTTCTGCCATCAAGCTACATTAATTCCACTTCCAGAGCTAATAGCCAACCACAGCCACAAGATGATGGTGATGTATAGGATGGATGTAAACAGGATGAGAGAAGCTTAATGACAGCACGCTGTCTGAGATAAAAGGAGAGCGACTGTCAAACTTTAGTTAGAATTTCAAGGGAAAACACTACCTAGGCTACTTTTATGCTGTGCCACTATATATATATACTGCTTTTTCATGACTATTGCACTACTAAATGCTGCTGCCTGCACCTAATATATATATATATATATATATAAAAAACAATACTATTGTTGGAATACTTAAGCATGGCTGTGCAGGTTGGTTAGAGTGCAGACAGAAACACTAAAACCTTATAGCCAATGATTAGTGCAACAGTCAGAAATGAATCACCCAGACTTCAGTAAATGTGCAGCAATTGTGGCAATAAATAAAATACAAGGGTGAATAAATCATTTTTTTGAGATATGGGGGATAAAGGTTAGATGAGAGAATGATTCATAAGGGCACACACACACACACACACACAGCTGTTTTGTCCCTTGTGTTTCTCCCCAGGCTCGCCTGGTCCTAATTTAGCATTTGAACATCACTGAGGTGAGCTGTGTTTCTACAGCTATTCATCCTTTTCGCAGCATGTACCAGACTATATATCAAATAGCCTGATTTGGAGATTAAGATAATATGAGATGATATTTTTAGGAAGCAACACATCCTTTTAAAATTATAAGGATTCATTCTGTGCATTATGTAAATGATGTTAACCTGTGCAGTCCTGTTGGTGTAGGCTGTCTCTCCAGAGACGGCGATGCACCAAGGCCAATACACCTCCGCTGTTCCGTCTGTGCCTCAGCACAGCATTAAATGGGATTAATAACACAACATTAATTAAGTGCAACATGAAATTGCCATCTCCAGTGCCACTTGAAGGTACCAGGGTTAACAACTTTTCTGGAAATGCCTGCTTACTAATAGTTCTTCGACAGATTAGCTATGTAACGATGTAACGATTTGTGTCTTGCTATGAAACCATCAGCTGAGCATTTCTGCCATTGCCATCTTGTTTTTTTTTTTAAACAAGATGTAATGACCAAGGGATTGATCTTACTGTGAAACACATTAGCCGATAACCACAGTAATCTTGCTTTCTGATTCTTCGAATGACCAATTTACAAGTTAATGTTCTATTCACTGTGACCTCATTGAAGTGTTTACTGAGGTCACAGAGAAAGGAAACGAAGCCTTTTTGCAACCACAAAGGTTGTCTCCTTCATTAAATCTAATGCATGTTTAAGACACTTCTATGTTGAATTCACTTTTCAGAGCCAGGAGCTACACCCTTTTTTATACTGTCTATGGGTGTGTATCATCAGTGTTTACATCCTCTCATGCTGGCATTAACAAGCGCTAGCCTTTTATCATGGGTAGATGCACTCTTCCTTCGAATTACAGGTTTAATCAAGTAGAAAGAACAAGGTTTGTGAATTTTTTGAGTATGTAACACGATTTCTGGAAAGCAACATTGCCACTGAGTTTTTCAGATGTAGTCTGGAAGAGTTTTAAGAACATGTAGTTCCACAATATTCAAGAGAATATTGTGGAACCTGATATCTTTATAGCCAGCATCTCCAATACTTATGCCAAAACAATCTAGTTGGGTAAATATTAAAGGTTAGAGAGATAATATGTAAAATTGATTATGGGGTTACTAAGGCTCTAGAGCAGCCTTATGGTCCCTTCATAAGCTTCAGCATTAGCTAACTAACAACCTATTGCTGTCAACTAGCATAGGGTCATGATTCTTGATGTTTACATTCACATGTGGATGTAAACATCTCTCTCCTTACTAGCAGTTTTAACCACATTTACTTAACTATCGGGTTAAAGACAGGAAATATGATTTGGTTTTGGAGGTTACCTGAGAGAATACAACACAGGTAACTGTAAACAGGCTACTGCAAGGAAAACGTTATGACTCTCATGGGAAATACGTCCAGTTCGTTTGAAAATCTTAAGCACAACCATGTAATTATTCTGAAACTTATGTTAAAAAAAGACAACAGGAGAAATCACAAAACTGGCGTGTTAACTTTCCAGATACAGAGGACGATGAGACTTTTTTCTCTAACAATTTATCACATGACTGCATGAGAACTGAACCATGCTGCATGTTTTCCACAGTGTAATGGCCCTCTCCTCACTTCAACAACAATATCTAATCAAACACATCAGCATCATGCGGGTTGTGGAAGACACTGGCCCATATTCAGATTTTCAATAAAATCACAGATCCAGCCCATATATATTTGTCAGCCATTTCGTCAGGTCGAGTTGGCAGAGGGACTGCTTTGATTGGCTGAAAGCCTCACTCTCTGCCGGATGGTGATTTGGCAGTGAGCTGGGCAACTGTTGTCAAGGCGACATATTGTTCAATTTCATTTTTGATGGCTTGGCGTGCTGCCATAAAGACCATTCTGGTTGGGCTTTCTCATTCACATATCAATAGGCTGGCCGTCCAGGTCTCATCAGATGTCTCTATCTTCTTTTGGTCGGTTCCTTCACTTTCTCTTTTAAACACACACACACACACACATGCACACACACACACACACGCACACACACACACACACACACACACACACACACACACACACACACACACACACACACAAACACACACACAGGGCGGCTGTTATTGGACTGGTATGTGATTGATTGTTCCTCTATTGCTATTACAGTACATCGTACTTTTTCCACTCTCACAAAGGTTATTACCATTGCAAACACAAAGCAAAAACACACACACATATGAAACTGGAAACTGTATGGGAGCCCAGCTTGCCATTTTTGCTCTCCTTCCAACTCAATTACAGCTTTTGCCAGCTAATCATTTCCAGCCACTGGGACACCAACACATTTTCCTCTCTGGGATCTGTTTGGTTAAATCCAGACTGCACGAACATAATAATGACTTCAGCGTTGTTTTGTTCCTTGTGTGTAGTCTCTTGAGTGCACCGAGTGTCTATGAAAGAAAATATTTGGACTCACCTGAAGAACTGTGAATTCAAATAAAGTAATATAGTTCAGCAGCACCATGAACAGCATTCTCGTATGATAATGGTCAATAAAGGCATTGGAGGTTCCTCCACCTTTCTTTAAGCGAAGCATGGGGGAGGGAGATTAAAATATAAAAGAGAAACTGTTTGCAATACATTTATATGTACATGTAAATATACATATAAATGGTTGAAAAAGTACGCTAACACAAAAGTGCAAAAAACTGCAGTTTCTTGAATGACCACTGGTGGCTGGCTCCAAAAGCAAGTCAGACTCCATAGAGTCCTTTGTTAAAATGTCCAAATAAACAGCACTGGAAAGCACGTTTACAGACTAATACTAAAAAAATGCTTTTGATTTAGATATCGGGTGGATACATTTTTTTTATTTGGATACTGGTAAGGCACGAAATTAGGGGCATGGCTGCTTTTATTGATAAGTGTGCATCCTTGCATAGGTTAGAGTACCAAATCTGGGTGTTTTGCCCTTGCATAGCACCACCAACCCCTTTCTTAAGAAACAGTAGATCACTCTACTTTGACTGGTTTAAAATCTAAATTCTGAGATGCATGCCAATTTAATAGCATAAAATGTTCCAAAAACATCCTCCGCGAGGTCTGCTTTAGATGGTACATCTACACCCCCACTGAGGAATCCCTAGGAAAAAATAAACGAGAATGATCTATTAGAAGAGCAAACAAAGTCAGGTGAATGCTTAAAAAAATTATAAATGACCGCTGATGAGTGCCCTTTTGGGATGTCTCTATCAAAGTGGACGAATGTCCCCACTGAGTGGCCAGAAGTGTCATATTGTGACATTCTGATCTAGTCTAATATTTTCATATTTGGGACAAGATGAGTCACTGTCTGGCCAGTTAATATTTCAAGGAGACTGAGAGAGAGGACAGTCTTTATCGCCCTCTTCTTAAAAGTCTATGTGCAACAGAATTCGTGGAAGCTATGAAGATAATCTGCCAGTGAGTGGATTCTTCCCTCAAGCAGAAGAATTCATAACAGAGCATAATTGGTTTGTTTTAAATAGTAACAGGTAACTTAGGGTTGCAAACACTCACAGTTTCAGCCTGTGACACATAATTTAAACCTTAGACTTTAATTGCCCAAACAAATTTTATACCAAATAATAGAAAGCCTCAAAGTCATTTTCTACATTCAATAGAAAGTCTGCAAAAGCACACAAAACACAATGGAAGCGGAACAAAACACACACAAAAATGAAAAAAATGCCACAAAAGCTCGCAAAAAATTAAAATAAAAAAATCTTACAAAACACAGTGGAAGTGTTTTTGGGGAGACAATAACGTGACGGAACAGCCGTTTACTGTCATGCAGCTGTTCCGTCACATTATTGTCTCCCCAAAAACACTATCGTTCTGTTTGTGGGATTATCTTTTTTTTTTTTTTTTTCCTATTTCCATTGTGTTTTATTCAACTTGGTTGAGGTGCATTTGACCTCTCAGGGCCACTGTAGCAAAGGACAGTTAAAGTGCTTAACTTCACTGTAGAGTTGGCTACCAGTAAGTAGAACAGCACAGCAAAACTAGCTATTGTAAAACAAGCTTTTATGGATCAGATACTGGCAAAAATGCAAAGACACTAAAGTGATTATGGAAACACAATTAATATTTTTTAGAACTTAACCAGCAATGTTGGTCATACGTCTCCAATCCCTCTGTTGTTGTTCTATCCCTGTCTGCAAGTAAAGTTGTCCCCCATTTCTGTCTAGAATCCACAGTCTATGTGAGAATCTAAGCTAAAAGGCTTTTTGCAATTTCTGAATTTCTTGCAGAAGTTGAAATATTTTCAAGTCACACTGACACAAATTTGCATCATTTGTTTCCTCGGGCCAGAATTTGCATCAGTTCACGTCTTTAAATTGACGTATGACTTTGCTACACATTAAATGTAAACACACCTTGATGACAATGTGGCTAGTAAAAAAGAAAACGTTTGTTTGAAATGTAATAAAGAAGATTATTCTCAGTTATTGTTGCCCCAACTGCTGACCTTTACTTCTAACAGTATCACCTAGCTAATGTTATCATTGTCATTACAGCTCCAGGAAGGATTCGTCAAATAAACAAATGTTATTTTAGAGCTTTTGCTCAAACAACTAACTTTGTTGGTTTTCTTGGGAGTGCAGTTTCTTATTGCCATCTGATCTCACTCTGAGAAGCTTGGAGTGTAGCACTTCTGCCATACATCAGCCTCACAAGTGCTGTGAATTAAAAAAAAAAAAGTAATATGGGCTTTTGCATGGTTTACTGTACCAGCTTATCTAGTCAGCTAGAATGCCATCATGCTGTGCAGACAAACACACACAGACACAGTGACACACACTGAGTCTCTCATGCATTTACATGGGATACACAGATTGGACTTAGTGTTTACTATCAGTCTGACAGCTGGAATGAACATGCATTAAGGCCCCTTCAGACTCAATAAGAAGCACGTCTTTCTCTCTTGAATGAATGTTGGGACAATTTTCTACAAGCTCTGCTTATCTGCCTGCTGTCTCACATCTCTCTCCATCCTTCCGTCTTTATCACCTTTTCTCTCCTCGTCTGTTGTCTTCTCCCTGAGAGGTGTGAATCCAGATTGAGTCATCCTCTTCATATTTTTCTATATGGAGCTTCTTTATTTTTTTTCTATCCTTTTTTCATCTTCTGTCACTTTAATGTCAATGTGTGAGTGTCTGTAAGGGTAAGATTGTCAGTGTGTGATAAACCTAATAGGTCTGTGGTTAAATGTTCATGTTTGCATGTGTGTCTGTGTGTGCGTTTGCACTGTGTGTTGACGTGAATGGAATGTCAAAGACGTCATCGTGCAAAGCAACAGCATGTTGCCACATCAACGGATCCTTTTGCTAAGAGGTACAGAGCTGCCTTTCAGGGTTGCACACTAGAGGGAAAGTGCAGCATTTAGGTATTAGACCTACTCATATTAGCAGCAGAGGTGGTGATGATTGCAATAAAGAGCATAAATGCGTTTCTCATTGAATTGGATCCTTTGTTAGGCTGTTAAGGGTTTATTATGTCCCGATGGAAACTGGTAGTCTTGGATTCAGGATATGTTGAACTTCATTCTTATCTCACTGGAAAGTTTAGAAAGAGTGTTTAACACTGTGTGGCCATGCTAATGAAATTGTCCCCAGTGGTTTAGCATGTTGTAGAAATAGTTACTCGATTTGGTTGGGTGTCCTATAAACCCATTAGCAATCAACTTGTGTTTGCAGACGATGCTTTTTTCCCTGTCTGCCATCAGAACTTCTACCTTTACTGTGAAATCGATTTCTAAATTAGGAACCTCTTGGTAACCAGTGATTGCTAGAGAAAAGTGTATTTCCCAACCAGTTGGTGAGTGGTTGCTGGTAGTTGCTAGCATGAAATTGGTCGCAAAGAGGTATATGGTGCTGCACCAAAAACATCCTTGCAATTGCTTTGGTCACTAACAGGTTACCACAGTCGCCAGTAGTTTGCATGGAAGATGCAAGTTGGCATCTTCCATGCAAACTACTGGCATTGAAGCAAGTATATTATATTATGTCATTTTGAGAACACTTTGGTTGACCAGGTTGCAATTATGGCAGCCCACAATCTCACTCTGCTGTGCTTCAAAGTTTCTCATCTTCCGGTCATTCGGAATTCCAGCTATACCAATGGTAGTTCTTGTTTTGTGTGGCCACTAATTATAATTTGCGGCAGGTAGAGAACTGTGTCACTACACCAAGCTTGCTGAGGTTCCTTAGCAGAACGAGGGCTAGCGCTAGCAGTTGAGTTGAGGTCCACCCACAGGATGAGGAACTGACTGGAGGGACAGCAGAATATTGCATTGTTATTTATTGTCACAAATGAGATATTATTTATCACTTTAATTAAGAAAGCATTGGTACACCTTCTTTCAGATGCATGTTTGCACATGCATGCTCCCCTTGCTCTAATTCTCTAGGAAACTGTAACTCCTATTTAACATGCTGATTAAGAGTAATGATTTCTGTCTCGGTGTACAGCTGTTTCATTCTCATCCACATTTGCTCATTTTTGTGGCAGTTTTTCTGTCACTGTGTTTGATGGAAACAGGTGTTGTTTTGGGCCAGGCTCTGATCTTTGTGAGTTGTTTTGCAGGTAGTGGTGCAGCTGACCCCAGCTTATGTGGTGGAACAACTCTGGAGTCTGTATTTCACGCATTCTTATTACTGCCTTTCTATTTTTTTCTTTATCCTAATACAAATGGCTCATCCTTACTGCAAACTCTCTCACAAGCACCCAGATAAGCCTAACCTTCTCCAAGGCAGCTTAGACGAGAAAATGATATAGACGCCTGTTAATCTGTGTTCTCAGCCCTTCACATTGGCTCTGCAGAGATCTGACTCTGCAGTGAAAGGCAGCCTAAGCCAAGAAAAAGAAACACTGTGGATACCTCTGCATAACCTTCATCACCTGAATACTCTGCCACATTAGATTTCTGCTTCAGTAGAATGAGCTCAGAACACGAGGACCCAACCTGGGAATGATTACACTGAACCCACAGGTTGTCTGTTTTGCCACCGTGAGCCATATATATTCTGATTCTTCTAGACAAAATAAGGTTCCAGTCTTGTTGTTCGAGTGGCTATTTTTTTTGCTTCTTGCCGTGTTTCTCAGGAAACTCTATTATCTGCTACATTTGCTTCACTAACAGAGGGATAAAAGCTCATTTTCCCCAGTTGGAGCCAGGAAACAACATTACAACTCTGTGGATTATGTGTGTGTGTGTGTGTGTGCCCAGGAGGGTACAATCCAAAATAAATTGCTTGTGGTATAAGTTGTTTTATTTTTGCTGTCTTTGCTACCGCAGTCAGTGATGTACACGCCTCCCTGATTGGATGCTGTCAATAATTTAGACACAGAAAAAAAACATTTTGAAAAAAGTGTGAACATTTATATAACGAACCTCTATAAATCAATGGTTACCCCCCATTAAAAAGGTTTTGAAGCAAAATTTGTGAAACATTGTGGAAATATTCCTTAGGGGCCCAAGAACATAGGCTTTCATTTTAAAGGTCAAAGATCAAGGTTACAAAATATTTCCAAAATTTTTCAATATCCCTATCCCATCATTGACAAAATTAATATCTCAGTGAATTTTTCATCTATCACGATGAAATTGGTTCTCAGGTATAAACAGTTACTGTTGATAATTTATTGTCTTTTTCTATTTTAAATTAAAATACTCACAATAATGCAAAGTAAACTGCAAATGCTACACAAAAATCAGAGACACATACAATTCATATCTTGCCAAATGTTTTTTTTTTTTTTTTGTCATTTAGATTTTTAGTGGCTACCATTAGGGTAAACTGAATAAAATATATTCCGATTAAATATGCCATTATCTGTTCATGTGGATCTCATTTTTTAAAATACAAATATAAAATCATATTTTACAGTTTTTAAAAGCCATTAAAATAGAAAATTTTGGGTGGGGGAGGTATGCGCTCTTCTGAGTGCTCTTCTATTTGCTTCTGTTTTTAGTTGTTGTGCTTACTGAAGTGTTACTGACTGCAGTCCATATACTACAGATGCAAATTAGCTGTTTTGTGGTGTTATAGTCAATTAAACACCACTGTGCACCTAGAGTGATATGTGTGATCAGTGTGTGCCAAGTATTCCTTTAAATGGAGCGGTTGTAGAAATAGAACCCCCCAGTTTTTCATACACTTAGACTTCACTTGTGTGGGCCACCCCAGTATATTGGCGTTATATTGTTGCATATTTTATTTTTTCCATGATGACAGCAACACGCCACAAAAAAGTTGGGATGGGTCCAACATGAGGCTGCAAGATAGCAAGTGGTATTAAAAAGAAACAGCTAGAGGAACATTTTGCAACTAATTAGGTTAATTGGCAGCAGGTCAGTAAAAAAAAAGAGCATGTTATGTTGGCAGCATTTTTCAGAAGAGATGACAGATAGCTTCAACAATCTGCAAAAACAATTTCATACTAATGTTCCTAAGTGTAAAATTGTGCGGACTTTGAATATCTCATCATGTGCAGAACATACAGTTCAAATGATTCAGAGAATCTGGAGAAATCTTAATCTGTTTGCACATCTGGAAAGGCACCATCAGTGCTGAAACGTATATATATATATAGGTTTCAGAGCAACATAAGCTCCTGCTGAGATGACTCTTTTTTTAGGGAAGTATATTTCACAATTCTAAACTGCATACTGCATCTATTACAACAGCATGACTTTGTAGTAGAATAGGCCGGGTACTGCAGTCCAGACCTTTCTCATTTCACATCATTAAATAACAAATATGACAAAGAAGACCCAGGATTGTTGAGCAGCTAGGATCCTCTATCAGACAAGAATAGGATAACATTCCTCTCCCAAAAGTCCAGCAGCTGCTCTCCTCATTTCCCTGACATTTATGGAGCATGTTTATGGAGCATGCAACAGTTTATAGACTGTTGTTAAAGGAAGAGGGGATGCTGCACAGTGGTAAACATGGCCTTGTCCCAGTATTTTTGAAACATGTTGCTGCCATGTTTTTTCAACCTTCTATTGTGAATAAAATATGGGTTTATAATAGTTTTACATTATATAGTGTCAGATTTTTTGGAATTGAATTTGAAGTTGTACTCTAAAGGTTAAACGCAGTCTTCCTGTTTTATTTTTTCTTTCTACACCCCCAAAAATCTCTACATCATTTCTTCTGTTCCTTCCCGCCTGTCAGTTCCGGTGTTGCTGGGCCATGCCATTTAAACGTGTGAATAAAGAAACTAGAAAGAAAATAAAAGAAAGAGACTAATAGAGCTTACAATAGAGCTCCTGTTGGCACAGCAAAGGTGCTTGGCACAACAGAGCATGCAAACAATAATTTTGCTTGTTTAAGCTGCAGGTTTATATATATATATATATATTAAAGTTGTTAAAGCAACTGTAAACAGTAAAGTCAAAGATGTCTGCTTTGCTGAGTGTATGTAGAGAAGTGCAGTAAAAAGATGAAGATTATGATGACACTTTGTCAGATATTTCATCTTGTTCACATTACATCTTCTTCCTAACAGCAGCCTTTTTTTTCTCTTTGACAGCTCTTAAGATGATTCATTTTTTTTTTGCTTTTTAACTTGATAAGATGACAGCTACCTTTTTCAAAGCAGGGTAATACGAAGACAACCCGTCAACTATTGAAATCTTTTATTGCTTTTCTCTACATTACAACACTTTCACCTTGTCACAGGTATGCAAAATCTAAAATATTTATGCAGTTTGCAGTAATTTGGGGTTTAGTTGCCTCTTCCTGTGTGACTCATTCCCATAAAGTAAGACAGGATGATATTTCAGCCATTACACTGACCTCACACTCTGAGGATTTTGTGGCCACTTGGCTGTGGCAGTATTGGCTGTGTCCTGGTGTCAAAGTGTGAAATCTGTCAGACAGGGCCATGAGTCAGGAATGGCGTCATGAAGGCACTGCAGTGGTCCTCAGTCATGTGAATGTGCTTGGTGATGGGAATAATGGGCCATTTTATGGCCAATATAGCAGAGATGCTGTCATGGGCTTAGCTCACATTAGGTGATCATGGAGGTAGATATCAGCCATTATGGGAATGGAAAAGTTCTCTAGTACAGTGGTTATGTCTGTTATATATGTGCACTGCTACTGTCCATTCAATACACCACTGAAAGAGAAACTTCCTTAATTCATTTACACTTTTCTGTGTAATTGTACATGGAGACCAATATATGCATAGACCTTTGTATAATGTTTTTTTTTTTTTTTTTTACAGATTACATACATAATTGAGTATCTGTAATATAATTAGAGATGTTAGCATCTTCCTTACTGTAAAGACAATAAAGAAACATCTGGAACAAAACAGCTTCTGCTGCATCTGTATGTGTATTTTTATTGGTAATGATCACTTAATCCGTATTTTATATGTTCACTTTTTACTTTTCTCTTTATAAATGTAATTGCCAGCACACGTGTGTATAGGTATACAGTGTGCAGCACTTTGGTCACTAAAAACTGTTTAAATGTGTTTCATAAATAATTTTTTACTTACTTTACTTACTTAGTAGTGCTATGAAACCACTTTATATTGTTAGTATATGCATTAAAAGCAAATTCAGTCAAGCAAATATTTTCCCAGAAAGAAAATTTTATCATTTAAAAACCACAAGCAGCTCAGATCACAAGCAAATCAGCTGATCTCCATTCCAGCTCATATAAACAGATGGCTCAGCTGAAATACTTCTACCCATTTAATTGGCAAATCACATATAGGGCATGCTATTTAAGCTGACCATAGTTGATGTTGCCTCTGCAAGGCACTTTGAAACCCACCTCAGCTTAAAATTCCATGCTATGTTAAGCTAAATCAGTGTCATCTGTTGCCACTGATACCTGTTTTGTTCTGTGCAAGGGTCCTGCACAGTTAGACCCAGAACTCAGTTAAGGTGCCAAATATAAATTATTGCAGATGAAAATAAAAACTGTGTTTTGACTGTCAAGATCCTGTCTGAAATGTGTGTAAAAAGGAATCTTTAAGGATTATACACTTTGTATTCCTGTGACAATGTGAAAGTGCTGTAGCATAGAGAAAAAGCAACAATGGATTTCAATTGGAGACAGGTTGTTTTAGCATTACTGCTTTGAAAATTGTAGGTGTCATCTTATCTATTTAAAAAGCTAAAATGAATCCTCTTACTTCTGTCAAAGAGAATATGAAGGGTACTGTTCAGGGGAAAAAAAGATAATGTGAAAATGGATGAAACATAAAAAGCAAGAGTAATCAAAGAGCCTTAACATTGAACTGAACCAGCCTGATGTGTATAGCACTGCAGTTCTATCCATACACTCTGCACTGCGGACATCTTTGACTATATTTAGTTTTCCATAGCTTTAACCTTTTGAGTGGTTATAACTGGATTCAGCATCCGTCAACAATGAAGAAGCAATTTTAACACATTATGTTTTGGGTGCTTTTATACTGGTTTCAGGCAGCTCTTGTGTGTTCCCATAAACAGAGGCCCAGATGTGCTAATTAGTACTGTTTATAAGGGGAATATGCAAATATTATAATTGCCAAATACTTTGAGACAAATAAATTAAGCAGCAACATAACCAGGTACCTCTGGAGTGAGTCTCTCCGTGGATTTTAACTCCACGTCTTGGACTGCAGCTGATAGTCCTTGTTTCACCTGCAGCCTCTTTGACCTCCATATAGCAGCATAAAAACTAGTTCTCCACCTGCTGCATGTTTCCTTAGAGCACTAAAACTAAGCACTAAAGTGGTTGCATATATACTGTACAATACTCTATTGTTTTATTTTTAGCATTAGATTTCAGCAACTTAATGAAAGATAGCCTTAAGTGGCTGGATTCACTACAAGTGTACTGTAATAGAATCATCTTCCTTGAGAGATGTACCATCTTCCTGAACCAAAATTAGCTTCTTAATTTGTGGTAAATAGGATTTTGAAGTAAAAATAATAGCAGTCATAAAAAATATTGAAAAATCATTAATTAACAATAAAGTGCAGTGGTCCAAGAGTAGAACCTTGAGGAACACCTTTTTGCTGATACTAGTTTACACCCTGGTATGACACTGAATTGTTTTCTGTTACTTAGGTACATGTACCACCAATATGAGTTATAAAATAGATCAAATGAACTACTTGATATAATACTTCAGTCTGAGTAATATACGAGCCTGTTAAAATAATCTAAGAGTATAATTGCCAGAATATAAAATCTAAAACCAACTAATTATAACTAAATTTAGGTAGTAACACACACAATAAGATAAATATAAATGTATGATTACTGTGTGCATGGTTCTTAACCATAGGACAGAACACAATGCTAAGATGACTTATTTTGACATGCAAACCATAAGAAGACAGCAGGGTTTTCTCTAAGTGTGTGTCTCAGTAATTCCTTGTTTGCATCAATCCTCAGAGACCTAGGTTGTTGCAGCTGCTCAGGGGTATTACTGCCGCTGCTGTTGTTTCTCTAGCACCTGTGTGGTCACCCTCTCTCTCTCTCTGTCTCTGCTTCTTCCCTCCAACAGAGGCGAGGCATCATGGGGAAGCACAACAGCAAGCTGGCTCCAGAGGTCCTGGATGACCTGACCAAAAACACTGAATTCAATGAGGCAGAGCTCAAGCAGTGGTACAAGGGCTTCCTTAAAGACTGTCCTTCAGGCATTCTAAACTTGGAGGAGTTTCAGCAGCTCTATGTCAAGGTGAGAGTAAGCCACCTCAAGCATTGCCTACAGTAAAAATGATTCTCATTCTGTACCATAGTTATGTAAAGAAAAAAGTTACCTCTTAGATGACTCATAGCACTGTTGTGTTGTTACATAGAAAGCCTTTGTTACTGAGGCTGACTAATCAATTGTTGAGAGCAGAGAAAGGAGGAGGAGCCCATATTAATGCCTCTGTTGCTACCGAAAACTCCCTCCAAATATATTTGGAGCTTTAAAAATGCCACAGTGCCACAAAGCGGCCTACTGATTTTTCATTGGCTGGATGGGGAAAAGATATTTTTAAATCAATTTTGCATATCCTCTCAGGCTCATTCACTCCCACTTGATTTTAAAGGGCACAGAAAACAACTGTGGTTTGTACGGATAATCTCTTAAAAGTTCTCCGGGCGGAAGGAGAAAAAAAAAAACTTATAAGCAGCATTGCTAACAGGTCTTTCATAGGTCTCTTTCAGTCAACTACTGACATTCTTTGAAAAAACATCCTGTGTTTAGGAATTGCAGGAAAGGTAAATGCTGCATTTGCAAACTGCACTTTGTATATACATAGTAAAAAAAACTAGACTAATTTTAAGCAATTAATGCTTGAAATCAGAGCTGTAATTGCAGTTACAGCTGTCAGTTTAATGTGCAGGTAAGTCCATATATATTTAGACACTGACACAGCTTTTATTATTTTAACTGATTACCAAAACATATTAAAAATGAAGAGTTTTATGTATCTGTGGGCTTAAGTGCTGACTGAGTTGTTGAATGAAAGTATGGCATTAACTGCAGAGGAAAATATAGCTGCACTGACTCCTGTTTTCAAAGGCTCTAATTTAACTAGACAAATGAGCATAAATAAAATGATCTTAAAAAAAACAACCTAATTTTTAATACTTTGTTGAAAAGTTGTTGCAGAAATTGACTGCCTGAAGTCTGGGACACCAGCAAAGTGTGTGTTTTTCCTCCTTGCTTTGTCAAGCCTTTACTGTAGCTGTCTTCAGAGTTTCTTTCTATTTGGTGCTTTTTGACTTTGCTTCTGCCTTCAGCAAGTGAAATGGGTGGCCAAGACCAGGTTGAGATTAGGTGACTGTCTTGACCACTGCAGAATATTCCAATTCTTTACCTTCAAAAACTCCTGGGTTGCAACCAGAGCTTGTTTTGGGTCACTGTCAGCTGGGTCATTACTGTGAGGTGACATCTAATTAATTTTGCTGCATTTGGCTGAATTTTAGCTGAGATACTGGCAGGAAGAGTATCTTTCACACAGATTCTGCCACAGCAACCTCCTAACTTACATAAGCATGAATTGGCAGAAAATATACTTTTTCCTGTCATAATTCTTTATTCTTCACTTGGCTAGGTGTTGTGAAGGAGTTTTTCTTTACCATGGAAGGGATCCTGTGACTATCCATCACTTTCATCTTCTGTGGATTACCAGGGTGTTTTTTTATCCTTAGCATATACCACACACTTGTGTCATTTTGACTGGTTGTGCAGCATAGCGATGAAGACATGAACATACAATTGTGTTAGTTTTTACTAAATGATGTATCAGTACAGTGATTCATGGGGTTCCATTCCCAGGTTATACAGAGGGAGATGTGACAACAGCTTAAAAAGATGAAACTTCTTTACTTCCTGTTTTGACTGCATCTATTACCGTACCAACACTGATGCAATGTCTGAACAGTGACATCTATTATCCAGGAGAGTACTGCAGTGAGTCTGGCTCTCAGACAATGCTGTCTGCTACATTTTTAGTGCAAAATGCAAATGCTGTCCATGGCAAAACACTTGGTCAAAACACAAAGGTTGTGTTTTGTGTGATGTGTAAAATTTTTTAAATGAACAATTTCAATTGAGAAGTTTGGATTTGTTTTGTCAGAGAACATCTTCATTTCAGAGTGAGAACAATCCCGAAAAATATTATAATTTGGTACCGGTACCCAATTCCAGGTAACGCCCTGGTATTGGTTGAGACATGAAAGGTACTTTAACCCTAAAGTAAAGTCAATGAAAAAGTCATGCTGTACCTTATTTCTTTATTTTATTGAACATGGACAGTGTCCCAATGAATACTTTTCATTAATTCTTTTCAGTTCTTTTCTAAAAGAGAGTCACAGTCAACAGTTTAACCCAAAGTGGCCAATATGGTCTCATGATGTAAAATACCACAGATGTCTCATTTATGCAAACTTTTTCTCATGTTTGAACTGCAGTTTTTCCCATATGGTGATGCTTCCAAGTTCGCTCAGCATGCGTTTCGGACGTTTGACAAAAATGGCGATGGGACCATCGACTTCAGAGAGTTCATTTGCGCCCTGTCCATCACCTCCAGGGGCAGCTTTGAGCAGAAACTGAACTGGGCCTTCAACATGTATGATCTGGATGGAGATGGAAAGATCACACGCATGGAGATGCTTGAGATCATCGAGGTGTGTGTCTGTCAAAAATAAATCAGTTAATTGTACTATTTAAAGCAAAATGTAGCATTTTTTTCTCTCCCTTTCCCCTTCTGCAGGCCATCTACAAGATGGTGGGCACAGTGATTATGATGCGTATGAACGAGGACGGCCTAACCCCTCAGCAGCGCGTAGACAAGATCTTCTCCAAGATGGACAAAGACCAAAATGATGAGATCACCTTGGAAGAGTTTAAAGAGGCGGCCAAATCTGACCCTTCCATTGTCCTACTGCTGCAGTGTGACATGCAGAAGTAGACTGGGAGGGGTGGAGAAACAGAGTGAGGGTAATAGAGTTGAACTGAAACTAGAGAAGGAAGGAGGCTGAGAAGAGTGAAGTAGGAGGAGAAAGGGAGGGATGCTGCTAGAGAGAGGAGGACTAGGAGGAGAGAGGCAGGGAATCTCCCCCCCCCTTTTTTTCTGAGGCAGTGATGACTGGAAATGAGCCATGTTTGGAACATGGAGGCCCCCTGATTGATGCCATTCTTTTATCCAGGTTGCCCTGCTGTGCAACACTCCTGCAGTACTTCTGCTTCAGTCCAGCTGAGTGTCTTTATAAATTCAGCCTGATCTGTGGGAAGTGGAAATCCCTTCAGCTCTGTTTAGCACAGATCAAAGAAATAAAACAGAAATTTATGGAGGAAATATGTAGAAGTGTCACTCAGGCGTTCACGCTGTCACGCTCTGTGTGTGAGATTACAAGGCTGCAGCATGACTGAAGTGCATAGATCAGCTATCTCTTTTGAACATGACCTTTTGCTTGTGTACCATGGATGGTTCATCTACCTTTTTCAAGACTTTAATCTTACAAGATGTAAATGTAAAGCAGCTTACTTCCAAATTATATAAGCTAACAGATAAGCCTTAGATGGAAAGATTGATGTCACTCTCATGTATGTCCGTTCAATAGGAGATGCTAGCTTAGCTTATCACATAGACTGATAACAGGGGAAACAGCTATCCTGGCTCTTTTCAAGGGTAACACTTAGAATAACACACTAATTAGCACACTGGTTAATATGTATTTTAAATGTGTGCAAATTGAATAGTACAACTTGCAGTTTTACAGTGGGTTTTGTTGAGTCTTGAATGAACATTAAGCATGACTAATGTGGAGGATTCGGGAATATTTAGCATGAATATCCAAACATTAACATTAAATAGAGTCCACTAACATCACCAACACAGAGTACAATACAAACTCCACATTAGTATAACGAAACCTAAACTAAAGTGACTTATTTTGGTAGTGACAACATTTGCAAGCAAGCGAGCTATAGTTAACTAACTAGCTGCTAAGTTGCATCTTGAGTATAAAAACACATGTACAACTAATACTTGCCTTCTGCAGTAATGATTAACATGAGGGTGGTTAGCTACACAAGACGGCTTTGGTTTCCAAGTCATGTCCAAGTCTTGGAAACCAAAGTGTTACTGTAATTATAATGATACTCTCATGTACAACAGTACATAGTAGCACACAATAATGCAGGACCAGCTCATGTATGTCCCTTTACTGTTTTGTCTGATTCTAGCATGAGCACCCACCTCTCAGTGGTGGTTCTGTGTTAGCCGTAGGTGCAGATGTGTGTCTTTCTGTGTTAGCTCTGTGATAGTCTATGAACCTGTCAGGGGTGTACCCTTGCCTTCCGCCATATAACAACTGGGATAGGCATCAGACTCCCATTACCCTCAACTGGATAAGTGGTTAAGAAAGTTCATGAAATAAATGATAATTTTACTAAAAAAAATAAATAAATAAATTAAATGTTGCTTTAATATCTAATTGGATCCCAATGTAATCTCTGCCATCAGGAATGCTCAGTATTTTAGATGATGTTCTTTTTTAAAGAAACAAAACAAAACAGGATTGTATTAACCCACCAAGGCCCTGTTGTATGTGTGTACTTATTAGGAGTGAATACACTTTGTAAAGCCAGGTCAGACTGCCCTGTCTGAAGGTACTTGTTTCTGTAAGAACACGCTG
The DNA here is from genome assembly GCF_007364275.1 of Archocentrus centrarchus. Classification (NCBI taxonomy): domain Eukaryota; kingdom Metazoa; phylum Chordata; class Actinopteri; order Cichliformes; family Cichlidae; genus Archocentrus; species Archocentrus centrarchus. The sequence continues at coordinate 27,489,903 of NC_044356.1, read as the reverse complement.
TGGCAGTCATTAGTTCCTTTACAGCCAAATGCACAGCCAGTTATATGTCGCTTACGGAGAGCAGTTCTGCTTCATTACAGCACGCTGTCCACATGCTTTACTCTAAATATGAGGCAGGGAGGTGATGAATGTCTCAGCTGGCTGCCACCAGCAGCATGGTGAGGCATACTGATGTCCTGCTCAGTGACTTGTGGCTGCGCCTCTGGCTTTTTGACATTTGATTAAAAAAATCAATATGTAATCAAAATGGTTACATATATTATGTTTTCATAATAAGACTTGTAATCAAGTTAAATTGAATCTTCTCTTCCAGATAATATATTCAGAGCTTTTTTGAGCAGGTGCTCCCATCATGGCTCACTTGATAATTACTTTATGCAACAACGCCTCGAAAGTCTGAAAGTTACATCAGCTTGCCATTAACGCCACCATGTGTAGTTGTATAGTATGTATAGTTTCTATTAGCTCTCTGATGGCAAGGGTTTTTTATTGCCAAAAATATGGATGTGCTCTTTTCAGCCTACATTTTAGTGTTAATTTCTCTATAATAATCAATCTTAGTGACTAAATAAGTTACGATCACTGTTTGAATGCAGAAAATAACTTCCTCTGCATTATTTTGAGAGTAAAAAAATCCAAAACCTTACCCGTTTAATCAGGACTGCTTGGATTTGCTTTGTTCAGTTATGGTTAACAGTAGATTGGCAACATAAACTAAAAGCACCCTGAGAAAAACAGCTATAAAAGGCCGCTATTTAATTTTGAACATGCAAATTTGGGTATTTATTTCATTAAAAGGTTTAATTTAAGTTTCTGTTAAGCTGTTAGATCTGGTTTGTGTGCACTGTTTTGTGTAGTAGAGGAAAGAAAGAGCAAAAGTGAAGTAACTGAAAAAAAGGTAATTTGATATGTTACTTCAGACTGACTATGAAGTCAAACTCAGCCAAAAATCTGGGACATGGGCGCCTGGGTGGCTTAGTGGTGCAGCCAGCGACCACATACACACGCCGCGTTGCGGTCCGGGTGGTGCGGGTTTGCGTCCCGGCCCGTCGCCGATTTGCCCGCGTGTCTTCCCCTGTATCTTTCCCCCGTTTCCTGTCTCTCTCCACTGTCACGAAAAGCCGCGGTGGGAAAAAGTGCAAAAAAATAAATAAATCTGGGACATTAGCTGCACATCAGCCAATGTATCACCTGATGCCCTTCTACACGTCCTATTGTCCAAGTTCCTTTAGTCTGCTTTCTGTTGCTGCTACCTTTGCAAGCTGCTTTGCAACCCACCTATAGCCCAACACTGATGCCGTGTCTTATTTCAGTGTCACATGCTTTGTTCTGTACCGAGGGTCTTGTTGCTGCTCTCCACCTACTGTATAGTAGGTGGGTGATCCTAGAAAAGAGCCCTACAGCTAAATATAATTTACTCTAGATTGCAATAATCTATGACTAAAATAGTCCCGACCGAAATAACGAAAACATGCATTCTAATATAAATCTTGCTTTTCTAAGACCAGCAATTTGAGCCACAGGAGGATCGAGTGTAGCAGCATGGATCGGGATAATCAGGACAGTAATTGCAGGCCTTATGACACAAACAGTATTTCTCAGAAAGGCCAAACCTGCCTCCATGATTCACTGTTGTTTCACATGAAAAGCTGAAACGGGCACCCCCCCCCCCCCCCCCCCCCCCCCCCCCACCACCACCACCTTTTTGTCTTCTTCCTCTTTAAATGTCAGGGAGGAAGCGCTTTGATAATAGGTGGAGGGGGAGGAACTTTTCTGAAGTCAGCTTAGATCTAAAATCAATATGAAAAAGAGCAAAAAGTTGAAGAGGTGGCTCATGTTGTGTATGTGAATATGAATGAAAGCAGGTGACCAGGAGAGGAATTACTATGATATCTCATGTTTACAGCGGTCTACAGATATGAGAGTGGTATCAGTCTTATTTATTTTCTTACTGAAATTTAAATGTTTCTCAAAAAGATTACAAACATCAGTCTTGAAAGCTAGCAGGAAGTAAATACTACATTGGTCTTTTGTAGCAGAGCTTTTTTTAGTTTTAGAAATGATGGTGGTATACCAGTGGAAAAAACAGTCACAGTGCTACAGCTAAAGTTACAATCATGATTCAACTAATCATTGAAGCCCCATGTCTTTTATTTTAAAATAAAGACTTATATCTTTTCCCCCTTTTTTAAAGAATAATCCTGTTCATTAATGGAGAAAAAAAAAAAAAGAATGACAGCATCTTTCTGTGCTGGTAGCATTTAGAAACAAGTTTCTAGATCCTCCCAGATCAGCTGCCCATGATTTCTAATAACATGTCCTCAGTCACACACTGGACAATTTGCACCAGAATACTGTATTTCGGTCCTGTCAGTCAATCACATCAACTCCTCCTTCTCAACAAGCTCCCTCCCTAAAGCTACAGGAAAAGCCTCCGTTGTGTGATACTGTAATGATAAACTTACATGTACATTACAATACGACTAATCGTATTTATGAATATAAACAAATATATGTAAATGTACCACTAGCTTAGACCTAATTTCATATGATAAAAACAGCTACCCTGTGTGTGTGTGTGTGTGTGTGTGTGTGTGTGAGAGAGAGAGAGAGAGAGTGAAAGAGTGAGGTCAGCAGTGTTTGTGTGAGTGCTCACGTGTTTTGTATTTGTATCATTTGTGGAAAAAGAGATGCCTCAGTCTAGTTGAACTTTGTAAAAATCTTTGAGTGTAAACCCTCACACTGAAGCACTGAGTATTATTCCCCACAACTACATTTGCTTTTGTGGTCCGCTGGTATATATTTGGTATGTATTGCTGTCTCCAACATGGGACGTGTTGTTTTGTTCACCTGCAGTTGCAGTTCTACGAGTAATACTCATATGTGGAGTTTAGGTTTCACCAGATGAAGTGGGATTTGCTGAGCACGGGGAACCTGAAGGTGTGAGGAGAGGTCTGTTAGGTGTAGGAGTGATTATGAAAAATAGCACTGTGTCGCAGTGTCACCCAGTGGATGAAAATATAACACCACGCCTCACTGTACAGTTCTTCTTTGTTTATGAAATAGTGAACATGCCGGAAGATCAAATGATGAACATGCATACAGTTGTGTTTGTCTCAAAAGAAATGTTTGTTTTTCTGAGCTTATGTCATTGTTTTGAGTCTGTAAAGTAAAGGTTAAATATAGACTTTAATATTTGAAACAAATTAATGACATCACGTGTTCTTATATGGAAAAGCACTGGTTGAATTAAAAGCATATATATATGTATATATATGGAAAAAGTGAGCTTTATGCTTACCCATGCCCCTCTCCTCCTAGATTTATGGAGCTTTTTAGCTAGTTGCTAATTGCTAGTTGCTTACAGATTCAGCAGCTAGCTAACTTATAAAGTTAACTTCCCAAACTGCTAAGTCTGTGAGGTTGAGATATTGTAGGTTAGAGGTTGAAAACTTAACTTTGGAGAACAGACTGGCGCTGTCAACCAGCTAAAGGTTGTTGGCTGAGACCGATCTAAACACAACGCAAATACTAGCGTTAAATGCAGCTTGAAGTTTATGCTACCCTGGATATGTGTAAATAGTCAAGTATTTGCTACAGTGCTCACCATCACAACTTTTTAGCAAGAATACTGTATGCCACTATTGCAATGTTGCAACCAACAAACAAACAAGCAAACAAAAAACTGTTAATGGAACTTTAAAGCTCCAGCAGACAACTGAAACATGTGAATTTAAAGGCCGTAGCCCCTTAACTGGCAAGGGCCCGGTGACGGGCCGTTTGTAGTCCCTTTTATATGGCAGGCTAGACCCTCCCATTTTTATTGACACGTCATTCGGCCAATCATGTAACTGGCTGCACCAAATCACCTGACAAAGCTACGTGACGCCCTCTGAGTATTATTGGCTCTGGGAAACCCATTTCTTAACATGATTGGCCGAATGAGGTGTCAGTCAAAATGGGCGGGTCTAGCCTGCCATATAAATGCACTTCATTCGGCCGGTGGACCAGGCGCAGCCAGTTAATAGGCTATGAAATGGGTTGTTCAGAGCCAATAATAACCAGAGGGTGTTATGTAGTTTTTGTCAGGTGATTTTTTTGCTGCCAGTTAAGGGGTTAAACCAAATCTGTATTTCTACTCGGTTGTCCCATTTTTAAAACTAAAACTACAAGCAGAGTAACTTGAAAGCTGATGCACAAAAATAATTCCACTTAGATTGTCTCATTCCTCTGGAAGATGCTTTTGGACTTACTTCTAGGAAAACTGATGAAGTTAGGACCTACAAGAATGGCCTTGTGATCTGTTTCCTGTGGCCTATCTGCTTTGTTGGCTTTGTTATTTTGATTTGCTACATTATTGTCCTCTGCTTGGTCAGTCATCCTATTTTCTATTGGCCAATGTGCAGCCAAATGCTTTGATTAGAACAGATTGGCTCACAAAGTGGCTTCACAGCGTGTTGATGTCCGCGCTCCTCTGCTGATTAGATGCTGTCCATCCTAATTAGCCCGAGGGAGATTAGAACGAGGGAGCCACTTTAACTTTCAGCCCTGAGATTTGCAGACACAGGGGGCTTTTGTTTTTGTGATTGCTGGATGCAGTATCCATCTCAAATTTGTGGCGAGACAGGATTGTGTTACGATGACCACTGTGGTTGTAACAGGCACGTACGTACCGAGCTGTGTAACATGAATATAAACACTTCTTTTTGGCGGAGGATCATTTGTGCTCATTTGTGCAATCTAATTAAATTAAACTTTCTCTTTGATGTTCACATAAATGTCTGACTGTCCCATTGGATGACTTTTGCTTTTCTTTTGTTTTCAATATTGTTAGACTCCTAGAACAAAGACAATGTCATTATTTTTGTTACATAGAATAAAACATGTGGATGTTGAGAGTGACTTCTTGTTCTGGTGTTTCCTTCTGATTGCATCCTCCTCCTCTCGCTCTCTTTCCTTTTCTTTGTCTCTCTCTTGCTCACACGCAACATGAGCCAAGAGCATGAGTCACCATCAGTGATGTCACTCTGCTGCAATGATGTCACCATTCATGCTGTTCTCATGGTAACCGTGCAGAGGCCAAAAGGCAGGGGAGCGAGTACACAGATCATGCCTTCGTACTACACGTATTTATGCACAAGCTGTGTAAATTAATGTGGCTTCTGGTATCTGTGGACTGTCATTTACTCAGCTGGATGACGAGGAGAAATAATGGAGCACAAATAAATGACTCATGAGATCTGAGCTTTGGTGTTGCTCCCACGAGAGCCGGAAACAGTAAAAAACACATTTTATGCTTTTATTTTAGTGTCTTTTTTTCTGGACTCTGTATTTGTGGTCACCTATAAAGACCCCAGAAACCCATTACAGAGATATTCTCAGCTTTCTGCTTTTGGTTCACTCCTCTCTTTAAACTGCACTTGCTCTGCCCTTTTTTTAGCATCACCCATTCCCCAGCCATCCACCACGGATCGATTTAAAGCTATTCCGAGCCTCGCTGCATCAGGCTTCAGCTCAGTGGAAAGCCAAGCACCCCAAATGTGCACACAGAGAGGCTGTGAGCAGCAGAGAAACTGTGAATCACATTGCACCGATAGAGGTCACGTTGAAGGGGTGCAGTTTTCTGAGCAGCCATGAGATGGCGCTGAGAGCTCAGTCAGCTTTGCTGTCCCACCAGCATGTCACTGACATTTTAACAGACCACAAAGGTCAGCTGTTTCCATGTAAAAGCAAAATAGTTCAAGAGGAGGAGAAAGGTAAATGCATAAGAAAGGAATCTTATGTTATTATTTGGTAGAAAGTTAGTGAAATATATGTAAATGCAAACATAATTATTTTCCCCAGACTGACTCACACTGGTCAGTAACCAGTTAGATGGATGGAACTACGAAGCAGCCTTAGTGCAGAGTAATGAATGAGAAGAGCAAAGAAAAAACAACACTGGTACTTCCTGGTCTAGTGAGATGTCAGCACTGTTAACAGTTATTTGATGACTTTCACAGCCAGAAGTTGTTCACAGCAAGTTGCATTATTAATTTAGTGCTTATTGACTCCATATTGATTCATGCTACAGAGTTAAAATGCAACTTTTGAAAGGCTTTGACAGAGAATGAACATATGCAGATATATGTGCAAATGTGTTTGATTACTAAAGAACAAACGCCCACAAGGTGCAGATATTATCCAGATATTTGCTGTGGTCTGCAGCTGGTTCCCATATCATCTACTTTTTTTTTTTAACCACACTGTCTGTCCTTCCATGCTCTCTTTTCTTCAGTGCGATTAAAGAATACTCTGAATGAGGCTGGAAGCTGTTAGACTGGCAGCCCCACCCAGAGATACCCCACTATGTTCAACAGAGGACGACTGTGGAGACATAACACAGCATTGCATTTGATGTGATGTGATGTGATGTGCAAAAGAAGGCAAATCACAGGTAACAATAAAGCTTTTTCTTCTTCTTACAGCAGCTCCCTGTAGGGCTTGCCACAAACAGGGACAGTCAAAAGAAGAAGAAAAAAAAGATGGAAAAAGCTTCAGTGTTAGCTGTGCTCTTCTGAAACCTCCGAGGTATAACTCATCATCATTGGTGACTACCTTAACCCCTAACCCTAACCCTAATCCTTAACCAAAGAGAATCCCTGGCAATCAGGGAGCAAAGAAAACAATCACTGGCATGATCATTTTAGAGAATATTACCTGACATTGATCACAAACTAGTCACATTTTAGGGTCAGGGTTACCACCTATGATGACTTAGACCTCAGAGAGTTATTTAGTATGTAGGTGTTCTTTTTAGGGGCAATATTTATAAAGGAAAAAAATGGTAATTATTTGTCCTCAGTCACACACTGATAATATTTTGCATGGTAACGTTTCTGTAATTAGATTTGACCAAAACACAGACCGAGAAATGATAAATAAAATAAAATAACCTGAAAAGAAGAACAAATGTTTCATAATCAACAACAATCGTGTATTAGTTTCATATTTGCTGCCACCTTATTTTGAACATTTTTTTAATTGACACATTGAACCCTTTGAAGGACACACATCTTTTTCTCAGTATCTGTCCTGATAGTATCTGCCCCCCCCCCCAAAAAAAAATTTAAAAAATTTCCATTTCTCTATTCTGTTCTCTCAGAAATATTGCAAGAGTGTTGAACATTTTTATTTTTACATTATTTATATGACATAACCCCTGTATGTGTGCATGAGTATTTGGGTGGAGCTAACCACTCAGGCAGGTGCTCACCTGCAGTATTTAAACCCGACTGTTTTTCCCCCTCACATCTAGTTTTAGTTCTGGTTTAGTTAATTACAACCACTTCGATTGAGCTGCCTTTTTGCCTCCACGGTTATGCGTCACAGGTATCAGAAATATGTTTAAAAAGAATGCTTAATTTAACCAGATAAAAGCTGTTTGAGGTTTTGCTGCAAGAGTAGCAGATTTGCTTCAGAGGAAGAGAGTTAGTTTTTCATCAATTCAGGAAAAAAAATGTATATTCTGGTGAACTCTACCCATGCGCAGCTCTGAGTAAATGAAGCAGGAAATACAATATTCCAACCTACTGGCAAGGAAAACTGCAGCACAGGTTTCCTCAGGATAGCAAAAGTTACAATTAGAATACAATGTTAGTATTAAATATGTGAAAATCTAATGCATGAGCATGTGGGACAGAAACTTTCTGACTATGCTTGTCCAACAATTACCAATAATGACCAAATGAATAATAAACACACTATATATATATATATATATATATATATATATATATATATATATATATATATATATATATATATATATATATATATATATATATATATATATATATATATATATATATATATATATATATATATATGCTAGGCAAAAAGATCAATATGTTTTGCAAAGAAAATGAAATTATGAGTTGTGAAAAATGTATGATTTTTTTTGTCTAAAACATTAATGAACTTGTAAAGTTATCTTTGTGTAAAACAGCAACAAACCACAGCTGCGCTGAACTCGATGCCGGGCCGCTAATGGGCCCATGATTTACTCAGTGTACAACCTTGGTTTAAATGAAGGTTATATCCATTATCTGCTACCTTCAGGCTAATCTGTCCCCATTCCCTTAACACCCCCTCCCTTACCGCCTCTTATACTCACCCACAGTCAGAAGCCGAGCATTTTTAAAAAGTCGAAACCTATTTATATGTTTCTAATAACACAGAGTTTCCTTTCAGGTATGTTTGGAAAATGTTACATCAAGTGTTGAAATAAAGATAAAATCTGCCATTAAAATCTGACATCTCCACTCTTTCCCTAATGGTTTGTCCAATCTTTCACCTGATTTGCTGTCACCAATCACGTCACATGTTAAAAAAAAAAATTGCCTCTAGATTAAATGGCTCATCACAACGGCTATTTTTTGCTGTGTACTTACTGTGTGCCTGAACATCCCATGAGCCTCTGGGGCAAACTGTATCGTCAACACGGGGACTGTGGTGGCAGGGGGGTGCGGAGGAGTGTCCATGCTGAATAAGGAAGTAGGGCTGTGATTGGTCAGCAGGAGGGGGAACGAATGAAACCAGGGAGCTGAGAGAGTGATTGAATGGGACAGAGAGGAAGGGGAAAGGGAGGGAGAGGGCAGTGAGAGGGGATAGAGACAGACAGAGAGGTAGCAGCAGATGGACCGCTGCACAAGCCTGCAACATACTTACCAAGGACATACTGTATGTGTGACAGCGCTTGTATGCATGCATACTGTCACAGAGGAGGAACTGTGTGTGTGATCATGGTTGTGAATCAGTATTTCATGTCCTCTGGAAGTGGATGCAAGGAGCAATAGTTCTCGTGAGGGAAGGGGGGGAGGGACACAGACAAGTGAAGAGCGAACAGCTCTTCACACGGACTGCTTTCAGGGCAGGTGCGACACCAGCAAACCACTTTAGTAAGCCAATCACCAATGAACGTGACAGAAGAATCTCCATAAATGCTACAGACTGAAGCGGGACATATTCTGTATTTGGTTGCATCACTTTTTTTCTTTTTTTTTTGCCTGAGGGGACTACAGCATCTTTATTCAAGGTAGAGTAGTCTGGATAGCTCTGGGAGTGCAGACAGAGGGATCCTGTATGGTGAAAATGAGTCTGGACCCTGTGCAGGTGATGAGCGGACAGGTCGCGGAACTCAAAGTTGCCCCTTCATCCAACGGCGACAGTGGAGGATCATGGGAGGGGAAAAGAGAGTTTGACAAAGACCACCTAGGCCTCACTGCCAAGGCGAAGCCAGTAAGTCTTACTCTCCACCCAGAACTGCATGTGTCTCACTGTTATTATGCAATTTTTTCCAGATCACCAGAGTGCAAAGCCAATCACACAGCACCAAACAACCCTTTGTAGTCCTCTTTCTTTTCACTACCCTGTTGCTGCCCCCTCTGGCTTATTCTCTTGAGTCAGATGTTGACATTGCCCACGTGCAATTTTAAGCACACCTCATAAAAAGGGTGGACTGGGAATCAGGAGAGGTCAGGCAAACTGTGAGTCTGGGTGTGATTTTTGGGGCCACAGACTTTTGAGTTAAGAGTCTTATTACATCCTTTAGATGCAGATGATATCAGTTTTTTTTTTTTTATTCATTCATAACAAGCCAAAGTTTAGAGGCTGGGCAAGCAAGCTGATTCTGATGATCACTCTCTGGTGCACAGGTTCATTTACACAACATTTTCTCCAGTTTGCAGCATTTTTACCTTTCATGACAGCAAAACACAAGATGCCTTATGTGATGTATTTCAGAAGAAATTCAACAGCAGGGTTGCGGTATGCTAAATAGGCACATTTTCAGAAACTAGAAGATGCTACTGATCAAATGAAATCTCATCTATTTCTGTTACAGTTTTTCTGTTAAAAGCTTTTCCATGTGGGAATTCCAAACAGGCAAACCTGATCCTGGATAGGTTGCCGATGACCTGGTGGATGTCAAGAGGTCAATAGAACATCTTATGTAACATATTAAATCTCAACATACCACAGAGGTCCAGATGTTCTGCAGTGGAAGCACATGAGAAGCCAGCTTTCACTTGCTTTAATGTCTCAGTGAACAGTTCTACTACATTGCAAAGTTTGCCTTTCCAGACTGCAGCTTTATTTGATCACTCGGCCCACAGCCCTGACTTCAGAGTTCAGATATAAAACTCCAGTTTGTAAATGTTTAGCGTGGATCTCAGCTTACGATGAAGAAGGATCAGATCGCACTCACTGGCAAAGGTTTTGATTCTGTTTATAGCAATGCAGGATATTAAACGGAACATACTGTATCATTTCCAGGGAATCACAGGACAGGCTGCTAAACTAATCCGAGTGACTCTGGGAGGGTATTATTGCAATGTAGCTCACGAACACATTTAGTAAGCTAGTATTATAAGAATAATAAAGGCAGAGAGAAAAACATTAAAGACTGAGCAAGATATTGACGAGGAATACAAACTAAAGGCAGAGTAGTCAGGCTAAAAGTATCTAAAAGCCGAGTAATCTCTGCTGGTGGAGGATTATCGCGGCCACATTGGTGTATTTTCAGACTGTAAACATCCATCACCATGTGTTCCAACGACAGCACTTAGCTATCAGTCTAAATGTTACTGCATCATATTACCGTGTAATGCACAGTACAGATATGGCTCGGCATTCATCTGAAAGAGCACATACCTACATAACAGCATTAGGGAAAACTGCATGTGATTATTCATCGTAGGAAGTGCACCAAATAGGTTACATTGATTTTATGCCAATGACTGAACTTTCTAACTGAACAAAAGGAATCACCGTCTGGCTATGATCTTGTTTTCCATTGGGTAGTATGATAAATGTTATTTCTTTTAGCCGTATTATTTTGTCATATTAAATTACTTAATTAACATGAAATGGTCAGACACATATAAGCAATTATGACTCATAGAAGTTTTCTCCATATCTACACTGAAATAGAAGAAGATCCAAGAGCAGACAATCACTCACTGTGACACAAGGTGAATTTTTTCAACCCTAAACTGGTTGAGAATAGTTAGAATGTCCTGAACACAACAGGTTGTTGTCTTAACTGTCTGACATCGTTTAAAATACAGTAATGAAGGAAGGTCCAAAGTACAAATACTTTACTTTTGTAACACTGCATGAGAATGAGGAGGAATATGTACTGTGAATGTGTATGTGTACCTTTTGTGTTTGATTTGACGTAATGTATGACGTACTAATACAGGGTTATGAAACTGATTTTAGCTTGCGGGAAGCACACAGCCCAATTTCATCCTACTAGTAAAAATATTGCTTAAGAAGCTTAATTTAAAAAAAAAAAGTTCTGAAAATGTTCACATTAATAATATAATAATAACAACCTTTTGTCAAACTGATGATGAACAGCCTGAGATGGTTTTTAGAGAAATAGGTTCAATTTCAACTGTACATTATAGTTTTTCAGCATTCAGCTGCTCTTTGTCAGTATATAAAACTGATGATGATTCAGATTACTTTAACAGTTTGGACTTTAAGGATGTGATCCATTCCTACAAATTTACAACACAATATGTACAAAATGACTCACAACTCACAAAAAAAAAGCATAGCGATGGCACTTAAAAGGACTGTGTGTGGTATTTATACCCTATTCAGTGATCGAAGGCTGATTTAGTCTGTGTCACTGTCTCTGACAAGATCAAAAGATAAGTATAATTACTCATAAATGGCTCATAAATGAGTAATTATGCTGTCAAATATCCAAATATCATACCCTAATTTCCCCGGTGTAGGTGAAGAAACACTAATCAGATAGTGTTGACACTATGTCATGATGCCTAATTTTCAGTGAGAGAACAATGCTGTCCTGATTATAGACTAACGCCTACGTTAGCACTGCTGTCACTGGCAGTGGTTGTGTCACTCTCCAGTATTACCATATCTGCCAGTGCTGGAACAGACTGCATCGTCACTGGCCTTTACCTTATCTATAAATATCTGCACCCACCCTGTCACTTTCTGCTCACGCTCCCACCGCTTTCATTTTCCCTCCGCGTCCCCCTCTCCTGGAAATCCCTTTCCCCTCTTGTCTTTTCAAACCCCCCCCTCCCCCCACTACCTCCACCCCTACAGGCAGAAGGGATGTCTCTCAGCCTGTAATATGTAAATAACACATGACTCATGGATACTAGTCCTGTTGATCTGGAAAGCTCTAACTGGATTAGTATGTAGAGGAGTAAGCTGAGTGCTACTTCAGAAACACACACAGTTTGTTTTGTTTTGTTTTTTAATTCCCAGCAACTTTATTTACACACCTGTCTCTGCCATCATAGATCTCAATGGGTTATAGGTGATTATAGCTATTCTGGGTGCCAGTGCAGAGGAGCCATATGATTGATGCATTCCCACTGGGTTTGGAGGGCTGGGGGGGGGTATCAGGCAGGCAGTTAACACTGCCGGTATCAAATCACAGCGAAGAACTGGACTCTCGCTCTGGGATCACGCTCAGACTGTGTGACATGTTATTCATAGAGTAAACTGACTCTTAATGGTTACGCTGCACCAAAGGTCTGGTACACCTGCAAAAGGAGCCCTTTAAACACAGCAATGTAATGTACAGTAATTTGTCCCCATGGCTTTTAAAAAATATGTTGAATTATGTATCAGGCATAGCAACAAATCTCAACAGGACACTATTTATAGAAAATACTGAGATGCTGAAAAATCTTTGTGATAATTAAAAACAAACTGTTATTCTGCTAAGGTGACAGGCAGACGAGCCCGGAAGGTGGAGGGAGGCGTGTACTTCGTAAGTATGTCTCGGTTAAAAGTTGTGTCCAGTGCTTCTTAACGATCATCAGTGCCGCCCTGTCACCCTGTTTTAACCTACACTGTGATGGCTGTTGATGTGCCTGCATGATCACAGATACACCCACTCTGCTAACCAGCAGCCTGACCTAACGCATCATCACGTGTGCTGTCATGTCGATTCATTCTGTACTTCTGTACTGGCTGCCACTGGATGGGCTAAGTTAATGAAGGACTGTGTTGTTTTATAATCACCCGCTTAATTTACTGAATGTTTTGGTGACCTTTTTTTGGATTTCATCCTCTCCCACAGGCTCCAAAGCAATTTGAATTCTCCATTTTCTTTACCTTTATTTAAATTTCCCTTTAAAGCAGCATTTGGGGGCATTTAAACATTACTGTCAGCATTGGCGACGTAAAGCGCTGGATTGAAACTGAAACTTGATCCCGCTGACATTTGTAACTATGCCAAAAACCAAACATCCAGACTTGGAACGGAGCCTTTCTCAACAGTATGCTGTGTGGCTCACTATTAAGAGCTGCATTTCTTTGGGGGAATAAAAATAAAGACCTAATATTATAGTTTATCAAATATTTATTCTTTGGGTGGCCTTTAATTAACACCGTCTCCCAATGGGCATTCTCATTACATAAGAGGTAAGGATGGGAAAGAGTTTTGTGTTTACAACTTCTCAAGATGACAACAGCATGAGCTGGCAGCTGCTAATCTTATTGTCACAGTCTGCTTTGTCACAGTCACCACTGAATATTCCAGCACTAACCAACAAAACAGGTAAAAAATGTATATACTTGTATGGGATAAATTATTACAGTAAGGTCCATAATTTTGGACAAAGACACATTTTTGTTTCGTAGTTTTGCAAAATCCACAGTGGATTTTTATATCGAACAATATGTGACTAAATTGCAGACTTTCAGCTTTAATTCAAGGGGTTTAACAGGAATTTTGCTTTAACTATTTAAACCATTTTTATACATTTTCAGAGGCTCAAAAATAACCAGATGATAAGCATTTCATTTTCATGCCTGAGGCCCTTTCCCTTGTTATTTTATGACAAATGAAGAAGACATAATCTGATGTTCATTTGCATTTTATAGGTCTTCACTGTAATTTTAAATATGCTTAAGAAAAACAACTTCACAACATCTAACCAAGGTTTATCACTGTCAGAGTCTACAACCAAGAGATGCCTTTATGAATGCAGAGGATTTACAACAAGGCACAATCACTGGTTACACTAAAGAACAAGGAGGCCAGATTAGACTTTGCCAGAAAACATCTAAAAGAGTCTACACAGATCTGAATACAAAATCTTTGGACAGCTTTAACTAAGACGAACCGATCCAAAGCATTCCACATTATCTGTCAAACATGGTGGAGGCAGTGTTATGGTATGGGCACGTGTGGCTGCCAGTGGAACCAGGCCACTAGTGTTTATTGATGATGTGGCTGCTGATAGGAGCAGCTGGATAAACTGTGAAGTGTACAGGGCTATACTCTCTGTTCAGCTTCAGATAAATACTGCAGAACTGACCACACAGCACTTCAAGGTGCAAATGGAAAATGACCCACAGCATACTGCAAAAGCAACCCAAGTTTCTCAGTGCACACTTGTAGACTTCAGGCAATCACTAACTGCAAAGGATTTTCATCTAAATATTAAAATCAATTCTTTATTTAAAATGATGTTTGACCAATTCATTCTGAGCCTGTGAAATGGCATCAAAATGTAACTCCCAAACATTAATGCAAAATTCCTGTTTAAACCCCTTGACTTAAAGTCAGCACTAGAATTAAGTAATGATTGTTTGATTTAAAGTCCACAGTGCTACACAGGATTGATCGATTACAGATGGCCTATTCTGCTTATTTCCAGCTCATTTTTATATTCTTGGACTCTGCTGGAGTAGCTTTGCATGACTCGCAGTTCAAAAGAATCTTTATTTAGCCCCTCAGTTTATCTACTGTGTGAGACGTGCCATGTTAGCTCCTCTCCCTCCTTTTAAGCCAACTTTCTTCTGAATGGCTGATTTAGTTATTTATTTATATTTTTTGACCAAGCCAGGCAGAAATGCTTATATTCCTTTTTTTTTAAAGACATCTGCCAAATCAATGCAGGCCTTCTGTTTCTTTAACGACAATACTTTTCACTTTGACTAAAACATAAAGCAGATTTTCTTACTTTTATTCTGTTATTACATCAGCAAAAGTCCACATTTTGTCTATTTTTATGCAGAATTATTTTAACCATCACTCCACTCTTGCACTTCTGAAGGTCTTACTGGTTCATTTAGTTTTCTTGTGACAGGCTACAAGCTTCAGAACTCATGGACTCTCTTTCTCTCTCCCTCCCTCTGGTTAGTCTTTAAAAATGTGCGAACAGCAACTTTGCATACTTGTATGCCTGTGTTTGTATACACTGCCATACAACATGTATGGGAAACGCCTTCAAGAAGGTGTCATGTTTAAAGTCATGTCTTTTTCTATCATCAAATTTCTTGTGCGTTGCAGAGTCTAATATTTCACATACTGAAACATATGAGAATTGGAAATGTATTACAATTAATGATAATGATAATAATAATAATAATATGAATCTATATTTATGTGTGTAAAACATTCTTTTCAGCTCAGTGGACACAGAAACAGAGAAACTGTCAAAATTAAATCGTGTTTCATCAAATTTATCTTTTAATCTGACTCCGATGTGGGTCAGGATTAATCTTGACCAGGTGTTGTGTTGTGTGTTAGCAGGTAAGTAGGTGACATGCCAGCAGGCAGCAGTGTTGTGATGCAACAGGGCTAAATATGGGAACAAGGGCTCGGTGCAGTGTGGCCTATTTACAAGCATACAACTATCAAGGCTTAGATGCAAACAGGCAAATAAGTTAATACACAGAATCCAACACTACAAACACTGTGGAAACATGCTGAGTCACGGGCCCAATTTTAGACACACTGAAAACTGCTAAAGATCACAGCACAGTATAAATAACAGTAAATATAAAAATAATCAGTGATGGATTTAATCAATATTGCTACATTGATTTAATTATTGCACGATTAGAGGTGATGATTCAGAACTGCATTTCAACAGTAAATGAAATCACAACAAATACATTACACAACAGACTCACACGCATTTACGCAATCTCACATGAGCACACACACTTTCACGTGTGTGTTAGTCTTCTTTACATTGGCTGGAATCTTTTGCCCCTTCACCCTCGCTCTTCCCACCACTCAGGCACGAGTTCCTCTGCCCGCTGTGAGCAATTAATGCCAGCTACCCCGGCAGGAATGCGGCCCCCAAACACTCGTGCCTGAGTGTAAATACACACAATGGGCAACATAAGCACAACATGAGACCACTGCGCCATCTAGCAGTTCATCTGAGACCACAGAGGAAAAACACACACATATAGACATACACTGACTTCTTGATGTAAATGTTACAATGGCCCTTTCACTTTTATTCAGTGTAATTTAACAACACAGCACAACACAACAGAACACAACACAACAGTGGGCATTTTAATCTTCAAAAAGGTATGCAGACAAATGACAGTATACAGTCTGAAAATGATGAGGAAACAGGAAGGCAGCTGGGATGTTTTTTGCTATGGACACTGGATTCTGAAGGTCTGACATTTTTGACAGTCATACTAGGGAAAATAGAGTTCGTACACCATACAAATAAATTACTGTGCCCAATGAACTTGCAGTCTTATTGCCTTTGAAATGGTTGCTTCAAATATAGGAACCAAGTCTGTGACCGCTCGCAGTCAGCTGCCATCTCCAAAGGGACTCTGGTGGACCAAGACAGTGATAAAACAACAATAAGATCAAGTCACTCTGCTATCAGTTTGCAATTAAATGGGGTCAAACTGGCAACTAGATGCAATCTGTTTGTGATAATATGTTAACAGTTAATTCAATTCAATTCAATTCAATTTTATTTATATAGCGCCAAATCACAACAAACTGTCGCCTCAAGGTGCTTTGTATTGTGGGTAAAGACCCTACAATAATACAGAGAAAACCCAACAGTCAAAACGACCCCCTATGAGCAGCACTTGGCGACAGTGGAAAGGAAAAACTCCCTTTTAACAGGAAGAAACCTCCAGCAGACCCAGGCTCAGGGAGGGGCAGTCATCTGCCGCGACCGGTTGGGCTGAGGGGAGAGAAAGACATGCTGTGGAAGAGAGCCAGCGATTAATATCAATTAATGATTAAATGCAGAGTGGAGTATAAACAAAGTAAATAAGGTGAATGAGAAACAGTGCATTATGTGAACCCCCCAGCAGACTAGGCCTATAGCAGCATAACTAAGGGATGGTTCAGGGTCACCTGATCCAGCCCTAACTATAAGCTTTATCATAAAGGAAAGTTTTAAGCCTAATCTTAAAAATAGAGAGGGTGTCTGTCTCCCGAATCCAAGCTGGAAGCTGGTTCCACAGAAGAGGCACCTGAAAGCTGAAGGCTCTGCCTCCCATTCTACTCTTAAGTATCCGAGGAACCACAAGTAAGCCAGCAGTCTGAGAGCGAAGTGCTCTGTTGGGGTGATATGGTACTATGAGGTCTTTGAGATAAGATGGTGCCTGATTATTCAAGACCTTGTATGTGAGGAGAAGAATTTTAAATTGTATTCTAGATTTAACAGGGAGCCAATGAAGAGAAGCCAATATGGGAGAAATATGCTCTCTCTTTCTAGTCCCTGTCAGTACTCTAGCTGCAGCATTTTGGATCAGCTGAAGGCTTTTCAGGGAGCTTTTAGGACAGCCTGATAATAATGAATTACAATAATCCAGCCTAGAAGTAATAAATGCATGAATGAGCTTTTCAGCATCACTCTGAGAAAGTTAAAAACTGGTAAAACTGGCACTCAGAAACCTTGCTTTCATATAGGAATACAAAAGAGTAATTGAACCATTTTTCCTACAATCAAGGAGGTTTTCATCCTATTTTTACTCTAGTGCGACTGAGCCATTATTCTCAAGTCACACAATTGGCAACCTGCAGGCAACCACCTGTTGCTGTGGAAAATAAATATTCCCCGACCAGATGCAAGTAGTTGCTGGTAAGTGCTGTGAAATTGAATGCTAGAGCCTCAGTCACACAGGCTTAGAGACTGGTGTGACTGGTAAGCACAGCTTTCTGGGGAAAAATGTCTATTTTCTAACTGGCAGTTGGTTGCGGGAGGCCGTAATTTTTGTTTTTGCATTTTAACATATTACTAATGGGGTATCTTCTTCAGGTGAATTTTGTACTTCAGAGGCAGATAAAATCTATATGTTCTTTACATTATTCCAATACTTCTACCAACTCACTTAACACTGGTCTACTATCTTTTTTTTTACACTGCACGCAAAGCCAATTTATGCATAGAGCTTTGGGAGTAGTGCGACAAACATCCACAGTGAATTGAATGTTTGGCAAATCCATCAAATCATCTAATTTGGAAGCTTTGTGATCCTACCCTCACTTTGAGAGATTTAGGAAAAGATCAGAGTTAGCTTAGAATAAAGGGCCTTTGTCACCATGGTCACAGTAACAGACATGTTATTAACACTTACAGAAAGATTATGGGAAAAAAAGCAATAAACAGAAACAGATATTGTGATACTGATGTCATATTTTTTAATGAAACAGTTTAACAAGCTAAATGTCTAAATGTTTGTCCAAACATTTGGCGCTGCTTAATTTGACACTACAAAGAGCACTAAGGACAGACTTGCATCTTGTTGACAGTACAGGGGCAAACTGTTTTTGTGTTTTTTTACCTGGAGGGTAAACAAAGGATGGGGTTTGTGAGATTAAAATTCTGGATTGGTCAAGGCAACCTTGCCTTAAACGCCATGGCTGACCTGCTGGATCCAGGGTGTGATACCATGTAGACCTGCTCAGACAGGAAGGATGAAAGACCAGTTCCAGATAAGTGTGTCAAACAGGTTTCAGGTGTTACATTCCCTCTGTATGAAACTGATATTGATACTGACTGGAGAAGAGTGAAGAAGGGTTGGGTTGAGGCCTGTGAGGAGACTATTGGTAGAAGAAAATCAACCCACAAGGACTGGATGCTGCTAGATACTATGGAAAAGATCGAAGAGTGAAAAAATTTAAAGCCTACTTGAACATCTGGAGCATTGCCTAGAAACAGTATGGAGTGGCTCATAAAGAAGTACAGAAAAGTGTTTGACGGTATATGTAGACAACCTGGCAAAGGCAGCAGAGGAGGCAGTTACCAAAAGGAACATGAAAGTTCTTTATAGCCACATAAGGGGGCTGCCAGGAAAGTATCACTTTGGTGAACTATTAAATCAACCAGCCCAGAAGAACTTATGAGATATTCCACCATCTGACACAACCCTTGCCTTGGACTGTGACAAGTCCAGTAAGTCTGAGATCAGGACAGCTATCCAAGTCTTTAAAAATGGAAAATCTGCACGGTTTGATGAGGTTCCTGCTGAGGCTATGAAGGTAGATCTAGTAATAACTAGATCTGCCTTCACAGCCTCAGCTATGAAGACCTACTGGACTTATGACAGTCCGAGGCAAGGGTTGTGTCAGATGGTGGAATATCTGGTATTACTAGGCTCTTTGGTAGTATACAGAGAGAGGGAAGCACCACAGAAGCGTGGCGGGAGGGGATTATCATAAATGTTCCTAAGAAGGGCGATCTGGGAGAGTCTAACAACCACAGGGGAATTATGCTATTATCTGTTCCAGCGAAGGTCTTCAAAAGTATACTTTAGTTAAGAATGAAGGCTGCTACGAGACCAGCAGGCAAGTTTCCTGCAAAACCATTCATGCATAGATGAAAATGTACACTTTGTATCATAGAACAATCATTGGAATGGAATTCCTCACTATATGTCAACTTTGTGGACTGTGAAAAGTTGTTTGATAGTGTTGACCGTGAGATACTGTGGAAACTGCTCCCCTTTTATGGAATTCCGGAGACATTCATTACATTAAAGCCAGTTATGAGAGAGTATCTTGACTGGTTGCACACGAGGGTCAAGTATCAGAACCTTTTGAAGTTAGGACTAGAATGCAACAAGGATGTTTACTATCATTTTTCCTATTCTTATTGGCCTTTGACTGGATATTGAGATTTGTAACCAAGGATGGTAACAATGGGATCATCGCAAGATGTAAGAGAAAGCAACCAAGTTAGCTGAAACATCGGCCAAGATCAGGCTGAACATCAACAAGGTGAAGGCAAAGGTGGCCAGGATAAGCACCACAAGCAAAGTACCTGTCATAGCTGAAGGACAACACCTGGAGGATGTGAATGAGTTTACGTATCTTGGAAGTATCATAAACAGTATCAGAGTTACTAAGAAGGCTGTATTAACGTTGATGGGGAGGGCTAGAGCAGTGTGTCTTGGGTTGAAGAACATCTGGGCATCAAAAAAGCTCACTATAAGAACTATTCTCTGCATATTTACATCCAATGTGAAGTCTGTTCTGCTCTGTGGTGCAATACCATGAAGAATAACTAAGAAGACACAGAACAAAATCCAGACTTTTGTCAATAGTTGTTTAAAAGGAATTTTTGGGATCAGCTGAAATGACAAATTCAATAATGAGGATCTATGGAAGCTGGCAGGGGAGGAGCCAATAGCACTGAGATAAGGAGAAGGAAATGGAGGTGGTTAGGACACACTCAGTAGAAGCCTGCAAGCAACATCACATGGCAGGCACTTACCTGGAACCTTTCATGGAACGTTTCATCTGCTTCTGCATGACTCTAAATTTGATCTTTGCAATATTTTCATAATAATTACTACATCCACAAGATGCTGAAGTATGGGTCTGAAAAGAGAAGCAAATTCCAGACCTGCATTCTTTCTAAAGCTGCAAAGCTGCATGCACACAGGAAGTGATTCGCTTATTGAGCATCACCCTGATGCTGATGCTTGGTCATTAGTGGGCATACCAGGGTCTGGTAGCCTAGCTAAGGGTGAGGTTTTAGGAGAGCATTTCTTTTAGTTTAACTGCACTTTGTACTTATTGTTTTATAAAGCGGTTATAACAATTTTTGACCAAAGCAGCATGTGTGCTTTTTAAATGAAAGTTCTATTTAACATTAAAAAATATTAGCACAGTATAGTTTTGGTGTCAGTGCTCAGGCAAAATAAATAAATAAAATAGGGTCATTCATTCCTCTGTGTGTTTCCCTTTACCTAACCATTACTGCTTAGTGGTGTCCTCCTTTTTTCTGTTCATCTCTATCATTTATCATTCTCCACCTTGTCTTTGTTTTTCTGCAGCCAAAGCCAGAGAACGCAGTAACTATAGCTGTTTCTTCTCGGGTCCTGTTCCGGACTGAGCGGGAGCAAAAGGTGTTTGAGCAGAAAGGCGTGGAGGAATATCTGAGATACCAAATTGAACATGAGAACGAACCCTTTGCCCCTGGGCCCGCTTTCGCCTTTGTCAAGGTTAAAGTCACACAAACGCTCGCTGAAGTTTTTCTTGTTTTGTTTTGTTTCTGTCTTCACCTTCTTAGCTGACTGTTGCTGTATCTTGTCAGGCTCTGGAGGCGGTCAACGCTCGTCTGCGGGAGCTATACCCACAAAGTGAAGAACTATTTGACATTGTTTTGGTGACATATAACCATGCCCATGTTGGAATCCGGCTCATCAACACCATCAACCATCACAGTAAGCCTACAAAGGTCTAACTGCCACTGTATGCCACTAAAAATGTGTTACTTTGACATGCCCTAAGTAGCACTATTAGAAGATAGTATTGCAGCAGACAGAACTCTCAGTTTAAATTGCTTCCTGTCATGGGATAACAGCACATTGATAGGTCAATTATATATCTGATATTTCAAGCACCCACACAGACACTATCAGTTTGACAAGCTTATTATCTCACTCTCCGTGTTGCCAATTTGAAGACTACCCACATCACATCTTCAGAGTCAGAGTCTTTAAAGACCTCATTTGTTTTATAATCAGGGGAGGAAATTGAATGCGCTGAGACTTGTTTCATGTCTTAAAAGTAGCTGTCAGCCATTTTCCTTAATGTTCATGACACTGCTGACACAGAAACTGGAATGGCCTCACTTAAGTTAGCGTGGGTGATAACAGCAAACTTTTCCAGAACACAAACTGAATTGTTTTTTGGTTTTTTCTATGTCAGTTAGAATAATTTTTTTCATAGTTCTCTGATTGCCAAGACTTTGGAGTATAATTTTACAAAGACAAAGTTTTACACCTTCTGATTGGCCGGGGTTAGAGTTAAGGTTAGGGCTATCACTGATGACAGCATAGACCTCAGAGGGAGCCTAGAGCAAGTTTGGATATCTAAAACTATAGATTAGGAAATTATTTCAACTGTGTGTAATCACCCTGCCCTCTCCTTGCCTTTGAAATGGTCACTTTGAAGATGGGGAACAAGTTTGAGACCACTCGCAGTCAGCTGCCATTTTCAAACTGACTTAACAGCAATAAAATAGAAATAAAACTGCAATAAGATAGAGTCTTATTATGCTATACATTATTTATGAGTAACATAATATATTAATATATTAATTTAAATAATTCCTACCCTAACATACTGTAACATTCGGGCATTAATGAAACATTCTAGAACAATTCCATTAATAGCTGCATTTTGACATATTTTACATAACAACATCTGTGGAGGGAAGTAAGAGAAACAAAGAAACATGAATGTTTTTCTGTGCGTGCACTGCTGAGAAAATACTTCATTGTGTACTGATCTCTGTCTAGAAATGTGACTAAAATCTGAATCACTGAAACCCTGTTTAAGGAAACCAAGATGTATCCTTGTTTCATCAGTTCTGCTCTGTTTGAGTAAAATCCTGGATTTACAGCAGAGCAGGAATGTGTGGGGCTTGGCTCTAAATGCTCAGAGGGAGGACTGCATAAGGAGTGACAGGACAGAGCCAAATGAGCTGCGCTCACAGCTTTGAGCCATTCAGCCGTGCCAGTTACGCACTTATTCCTATCACATCTCCCCTTCTCATTGCAAATAAACACTCCTAGTCAGACGCAAAATAAGACACATTTTTTTTGGTCTTTAAATTTAGCGTAATTTACAGTAAATTGTGTTTATGTGATTCATTAGATTGTATTCTCACTTGGAGAAACAAATGATGGAGCAGATGAGTTGCTCAGTGGAGCCTGAGATTATTTGCAGTTAGTCTAACTCTGACTGAGATAGTTAGGAGGCAGGCTGCCTCCGAGCATGCAACCTGTGCAGTTGCCTTGCAATCACAAGTAGTCACTCAGAGGTTGAGGGTGCTGATCACTCAAACTCTGGGTGTCCAGCTGGTCACAGCAGCTACCTGCAATCAGTCCTAGACAGCAAAAAATTAAGTGGAATCACAGTTTGTCCTGGTCTCATAGAGGCTGCCATCCCATTTTTACTGTAGTGTGACTGAGCTCTAAGGCTGAGATATAATTAGGGAAGAGCGAGGGATGGTGTTGGAACATTTTGACATTTACCTTCAAAGCTGCTTCACACTTTGGTGACCCCAAATGGTCATGACAGAAATATTATAAAGGACTACATTCTGACATTTAAAAAAGTTGTGAGTCAAGGAATTTGGACTATGAACAACCATGTGTCAGTTAGTTAATCAGTAGCATTGGAAAATATTGTGGTGGTTGGTGTGGATGGAATCAAAGTTACCTGTGGCTGCAGAAAGACTTCTGGTCCTATGGAATTCTTTGGGAAACGGCACTTAGCCCTGAGCTCTGTAAACACTTTCCAGAAGGGTTCATAGGCTCAGTCGCTCATTTCAGCTCATGCTGCATAAAACATTTAATTCCATTTTTGTAAACTTTGATCATAGCTAGTGTCAGAAAGCAGGATTGTCCAGGGTATGATCATACGCGTAGGAACCAGGGGGGATGGAGGGGACCCCCTCCCCCAATATTGGAGACCAAAAATTACACAGCAGAGGAGAACTGGTAACATTTATATGTGCACTGTGCACTGGTAACAATTATCTGTGCATTGGTAATATTTGTGTATGCACTGATAACAATTATCGATGCATTGGTAACATTTATCTGTGCACTGGTAACATTTATCTGTGCATTGGTAACATTTATCTGTGCATTGGTAACATTTATCTGTGCATTGGTAACATTTATCTGTGTATTGGTAACATTTATCTGTGCATTGGTAACATTTATCTGTGCATTGGTAACATTTATCTGTGCACTGGTAACATTTATCTGTGCATTGGTAACATTTATCTGTGCATTGGTAACATTTATCTGTGCACTGGTAACATTTATCTGTGCATTGGTAACATTTATCTGTGCATTGGTAACATTTATCTGTGTACTGGTAACATTTATCTGTGCATTGGTAACATTTATCTGTGCACTGGTAACATTTATCTGTGCATTGGTAACATTTTGTCCCCTTAGAATTATAAGGTTCTATCTACATTCTGACCAGTTTTGAGATATTGAGGTTTAAAGTTTTTGCACTCTGTATAGCAAAAATTAAGTCTTGTTCACACATGATTATGAAACACACCCTATATGTATTCTAAATCAGTAATATCAAAATCCTATTAAATGTGCAAATGGGGTTTTTTTTTTTTTTTTTTTTTTTTTTTTTGAACAAGTATAATGCAGATAGAACCTTCTAATTCTAAAAACTCCTTTTTTGTTTGGAATTATAAGGTTCTATCTTCAAAATGTGATAACTACTACTGATTTTCAAGGAATGAAAAATAGTTAACTTATAGTAAGTTTTAAACTATAAAATTATAGATATAATAGAGTGTCCACAAGTATGGTTAAATCAAATTTAATGAATTCTGTGACATTTTTTAAAATTTCTTCTTTCATGGCAAACTGTTACTGTGCATTGGTAACATTCATCTGTGCATTGCAAACATTTATCTGTGCACTGCTAACATTTATCTGTGCACTGCTAACATTTATCTGTGCACTGCTAACATTTATCTGTGCATTGTAACATTTATCTGTGCATTGGTGTCATGGCCGGGGAGGAAACGGGCAAGGAAGGGCAAAAACGCAGGACTCCAGGGGTAACTTAAAAGGGCGTTTATTCCACTGGGGAAACACAAAAATACAAAAACCTTGGAAGGGAGGCACAGGGAGACGAAGGGCAGGCGCAGGGAACACGGGAACACAGGAACACAGGAACACACGGACACACAACGTCAACGACGCGACAGAGAAAAAATGAAAACTGAGGGCTTAAATACACAATGGGTAATCAGGGCAAGAGGAAACAGCAGGGAACAACAGGTGAGGCAAATGAAACTAATTACACAGGGGAAGCAAAGCTAAACACAAAGCACAAGGAAATCACATTGGCAAAATAAAACAGGAAGTGATAAACCAAGGAACACGCAGACAAGTCACAACACTGGGAACATGACAAACATACAGGGAGGACAAACTCAGGAAATAAACTATTAACACAAAACGCTGGGCCAACGGCCCAGGACATGACAGTACCCCCCCCCTCAAAGGCCGGCTCCCGACGGCCAAAACCAGAAACAAAACCAGACAAGGGCGGGAGGCGGGGGACCAGGAAGGAGGGCCCGAAACAAAAACAGCCAGGGAGCAAACAACGTCAGGAACAAACCCAAAAACACAAGGAAGCACTGGAGCAAGGGAAGAGCACAAGGGCAAAAAACAATAAGCAAAAGGAACAGAACAAAGAAAAGCAATGGCACAAGCTGAATAACAGTCCAAAAACCAGAGCAAAAACATGGGGATGAGAAAACAAAAAACAACCGGATGAAATAAAAAGCGACAGCACAAGGCCGGAGAGCTCCAATGTCCAAAACAGGGGGTCAAAACAAGGAACAGTTCAGGAGCTATGACAAAACAAAAACAGCAGGGGAAAAAACAGTCCACAGTTCAGGGGAGTCAGTGGGAAATCCAAAACAAAAAACACACAGGTCAGGAGGCCGCAGGGGCCAAGGGGCCACAAAGCAAAATCCCAACGAGGGAGGCCGACCGCGCTCCCAGCGGCGGCGGCGACGAGGACGAGAAGGAATCACTGGAGGCCGACCGCGCTCCCAGCGGCGGCGGCGACGAGGACGAGAAGGAATCACTGGAGGCCGACCGCGCTCCCAGCGGCGGCGGCGACGAGGACGAGAAGGAATCACTGGAGGCCGACCGCGCGCCCAGCGGCGGCGGCGACGAGGACGAGGGGGAGTCACTGGAGGCCGACCGCGCTCCCTGCGGCGGCGGCGACGACGAGGGGGAGTCACTGGAGGCACACCGCGCTCCCTGCGGCGGCGGCGGAGACGAGGAGAAGACACTGGAGGCCGACCGCGCTCCCAGCGGCGGCGGCGGAGACGAGGAGAAGACACTGGAGGCCGACCGCGCTCCCAGCGGCGGCGGCGGAGACGAGGAGAAGACACTGGAGGCCGACCGCGCTCCCAGCGGCGGCGGCGGAGACGAGGAGAAGACACTGGAGGCCGACCGCGCCCCCAGCGGCGGCGGCGGCGACGACGAAGACACACCAGAGCCGCAACATGCCCGGACTCCCCTGAGCCCAGGGCGGTCAAGGACACAGGAAACTCGGAAGGTCCGAACCGAGCGGGACCCCCTGGCGGCTCGGACTGAGCGGAACACTCCGAAGACTCGGACTGAGCGGGACCCCCTGGCGGCTCGGACTGAGCGGGACCCCCTGGCGGCTCGGACTGAGCAGGACTCTCCGGCGCGGAGCGCTCGGACTGAGCGGAGACCCCCATCGGCTCGGACTGAGCGGGACCCTCTGGCGCGGAGTGCTCGGACTGAGCGGGACCCCCTGGCTCGGACTGAGCGGAGACCCCCATCGGCTCGGACTGAGCGGGACCCTCTGGCGCGGAGCGCTCGGACTGAGCGGAGACCCCCATCGGCTCGGACTGAGCGGAGACCCCCATCGGCTCGGACTGAGCGGGACCCTCTGGCGCGGAGCGCTCGGACTGAGCGGAGACCCCCATCGGCTCGGACTGAGCGGGACCCCCTGGCTCGGACTGAGCGGAGACCCCCATCGGCTCGGACTGAGCGGAACTCCCTGGCTGCATTGCAGGGCACGCAGCCGTCTCCTCCGACGACTGGGGCTGCTTTGCAGATAGATCGGGTGAGTCAGATGGTGAGGATGAGGGTGACAGGAGAGCTGACTGAGGGCGAGCTAGTGCTACACTAGCGAACTGCGTGGAAGCAGACTGAGACTGGGAGGTGGCTGGAGCTACAGCAGACTGAGGACGAGGGAGAGCGGCTGGCTGAGAGCTAGGGAAATCAGGCTGCGTGGAAACTGACCGAGAGCTAGGGAAATCAGGCTGCGTGGAAGCTGACCGAGAGCTAGGGAAATCAGGCTGCGTGGAAGCTGACCGAGAGCTAGGGAAATCAGGCTGCGTGGAAACTGACCGAGAGCTAGGGAAATCAGGCTGCGTGGAAACTGACCGAGAGCTAGGGAAATCAGGCTGCGTGGAAACTGACCGAGAGCTAGGGAAATCAGGCTGCGTGGAAACTGACCGAGAGCTAGGGAAATCAGGCTGCGTGGAAACTGACCGAGAGCTAGGGAAATCAGGCTGCGTGGAAACTGACCGAGAGCTAGGGAGATCTGGCTGCGTGGAAACAGACCGAGAGCTAGGGAGATCTGGCTGCGTGGAAACAGACCGAGAGCTAGCTAACACTGGGGCCTGAGAGGGAGCTGACACAACTGGAGCTACAGAAGGAGCAGGAGCTGAGGGAACTGGGACCAAAACCGAAGGAACTAAGACAGGGGCTGAGGGAACTGACTGAGAGGGCACTGAAACAGCTGACACTGGGGACCGAGGAAGAGTTACTGGAGCTAGAGCTGACTGAGGGCGAGGGAGAGCGACTGGAGCTAGAGCTGACTGAGGGCGAGGGAGAGCTGCTGGCTGCGTGGGAGCAGACTGAGGGAGAGCCGACTGCGTGGAGACTGACTGAGAGCTAGAGAGAGCTGACTGCGTGGAGACAGACTGAAGAGGCACTGTGGACGACACTGAAAACTGCTGTGAAGGCTTGGACCTGGCTGCCCCCACCCGCGGAACAGGAGCGGGCGCAGAGGTCAGCCCGTCCGTGGCTGCCTCCCCCCGCGGAACAGGAACGGGCGCAGAGGACAGCCCGTCCGTGGCTGCCTCCCCCCGCGAAACAGGTACGGGCGCAGAGGACAGCCCGTCCGTGGCTGCCTCCCCCCGCGAAACAGGTACGGGCGCAGAGGACAGCCCGTCCGTGGCTGCCTCCCCCCGCGAAACAGGTACGGGCGCAGAGGACAGCCCGTCCGTGGCTGCCTCCCCCCGCGAAACAGGTACGGGCGCAGAGGACAGCCCGTCCGTGGCTGCCTCCCCCCGCGAAACAGGTACGGGCGCAGAGGACAGCCCGTCCGTGGCTGCCTCCCCCCGCGAAACAGGTACGGGCGCAGAGGACAGCCCGTCCGTGGCTGCCCCCACCCGCGGAACAGGAACGGGTGCAGAGGTCAGCCCGTCCGTGGCTGCCCCCACCCGCGGAACAGGAACGGGTGCAGAGGACAGCCCGTCCGTGGCTGCCCCCACCCGCGGAACAGGAACGGGTGCAGAGAGCTTCACAGAGGCTGGCGGAACCTGGGGCTCCTGGAGACGAGCTGGCATCACAGCAGACAGGGGCGAGCGCGACCGGGGGGGAGCGTGACGATACCGGGTGCGCTGCTTCCTCCGCTTTCTGTTGGAGTGGGAGGCACGATTCTCTACATCCAGAATGTCCACTAGCAGAGGAGAATCAATGATTTCTACATCTTGCGGCAGCCAACAGAGGTCGGGCTGCGCGACGGTGGAGTGGGAAAAAGTCTCAGCACTTGCCGCAATAATATCGAGCCCGGTGGTACTCACGGAGGTGGTGGCCTGTGCGTGAAGCGGTGACAATGTCCGCGGCGTTATACCGCTCGGGTCTTGGGGAGAGGTGAGTGGAATGGAAGATGGCAGGGCCTGAGAGCAAGGCAGCGCCAGTGGCGATGAGGGGCCATGGAGAGGAGGAGACGAGGATAAGCCGTCTGGCTGCAGGAGAGGTGCATTAGCGATGGCTTGAAGAAAAAAATTTGAGTCCCTGCCCTGGACTGGGCGGCCAATATTGTGCAGTTCATATTGTAGGTTCTTTCGGAGCATGATTATTGAATGGGCAAGTGAAGCGGTGTCAGGATGGGTGAGGAGCCAGGTGGAGGACGAAATAAGTCCACAACAGAAAGCTAATTGTATTAACCGGTGGTGACTGGTGGGGGCCTGAACAATTCTCTCGGAGAAATCCTTGAGCTCCTGGATCTTCTCTTCTTGCTCAGAGAGGGTCCTTATATCTGCGGGGTCCATAGTTTGGTCGCGTCGTTCTGTCATGGCCGGGGAGGAAACGGGCAAGGAAGGGCAAAAACGCAGGACTCCAGGGGTAACTTAAAAGGGCGTTTATTCCACTGGGGAAACACAAAAATACAAAAACCTTGGAAGGGAGGCACAGGGAGACGAAGGGCAGGCGCAGGGAACACGGGAACACAGGAACACAGGAACACACGGACACACAACGTCAACGACGCGACAGAGAAAAAATGAAAACTGAGGGCTTAAATACACAATGGGTAATCAGGGCAAGAGGAAACAGCAGGGAACAACAGGTGAGGCAAATGAAACTAATTACACAGGGGAAGCAAAGCTAAACACAAAGCACAAGGAAATCACATTGGCAAAAATAAAACAGGAAGTGATAAACCAAGGAACACGCAGACAAGTCACAACACTGGGAACATGACAAACATACAGGGAGGACAAACTCAGGAAATAAACTATTAACACAAAACGCTGGGCCAACGGCCCAGGACATGACAATTGGTAACATTTATCTGTGCACTGGTAACATTTACCTGTGCATTGGTAACATTTATCTGTGCATTGGTAACATTTATCTGTGCACTGGTAACATTTATCTGTGCATTGGTAACATTTATCTGTGCATTGGTAACATTTATCTGTGTACTGGTAACATTTATCTGTGCATTGGTAACATTTATCTGTGCATTGGTAACATTTATCTGTGCACTGGTAACATTTATCTGTGCACTGGTAACATTTATCTGTGCATTGGTAACATTTTGTCCCCTTAGAATTATAAGGTTCTATCTTAGTTCTGACCAGTTTTGATATATTGAGGTTTAAAGTTTTTGCACTCTGTATAGCAAAATTAAGTCTTGTTCACACATGATTATGAAACACACCCTATATGTATTCTAAATCAGTAATATCAAAATCCTATTAAATGTGCAATGGGGTTTTTTTTTTTTGTTTTGTTTTTTTTGAACAAGTATAATACAGATAGAACCTTCTAATTCTAAAAACTCCTTTTTGTTTGGAATTATAAGGTTCTATCTTCAAAATGTGATAACTACTACTACTGATTTTCAAGGAATGAAAAATAGTTAACTTATAGTAAGTTTTAAACTATAAAATTATAGATATAATAGAGTGTCCACAAGTATGGTTAAATCAAATTTAATGAATTCTGTGACATTTTTTAAAATTTCTTCTTTCATGGCAAATTGTTACTGTGCATTGGTAACATTCATCTGTGCATTGCTAACATTTATCTGTGCACTGCTAACATTTATCTGTGCACTGCTAACATTTATATGTGCATTGCTAACATTTATCTGTGCATTGGTAACATTTATCTGTGCACTGGTAACATTTATCTGTGCATTGGTAACATTTATCTGTGCACTGGTAACATTTATCTGTGCATTGGTAACATTTATCTGTGCATTGGTAACATTTATCTGTGTACTGGTAACATTTATCTGTGCATTGGTAACATTTATCTGTGCACTGGTAACATTTATCTGTGCATTGGTAACATTTATCTGTGCATTGGTAACATTTTGTCCCCTTAGAATTATAAGGTTCTATCTACATTCTGACCAGTTTTGAGATATTGAGGTTTAAAGTTTTTGCACTCTGTATAGCAAAAATTAAGTCTTGTTCACACATGATTATGAAACACACCCTATATGTATTCTAAATCAGTAATATCAAAATCCTATTAAATGTGCAAATGGGGTTTTTTTTTTGTTTTGTTTTTTTTTGAACAAGTATAATGCAGATAGAACCTTCTAATTCTAAAAACTCCTTTTTTGTTTGGAATTATAAGGTTCTATCTTCAAAATGTGATAACTACTACTGATTTTCAAAGAATAAAAATAGTTAACTTATAGTAAGTTTTAACTATAAAATTATAGATATAATAGAGTGTCCACAAGTATGGTTAAATCAAATTTAATGAATTCTGTGACATTTTTTAAATTTCTTCTTTCATGGCAAACTGTTACTGTGCATTGGTAACATTCATCTGTGCACTGCTAACATTTATCTGTGCACTGCTAACAATTATCTGTGCACTGCTAACATTTATCTGTGCATTGGTAACATTTATCTGTGCATTGCTAACATTTATCTGTCCACTGCTAACATTTATCTGTCCATTGCTAACATTTATCTGTGCATTGCTAACATTTATCTGTGCATTGCTAACATTTATCTGTGCACTGCTAACATTTATCTGTGCATTGGTAACATTTATCTGTGCACTGGTAACATTTATCTGTGCACTGGTAACATTTATCTGTGTACTGGTAACATTTATCTGTGCATTGGTAACATTTATCTGTGCACTGGTAACATTTATCTGTGCACTGGTAACATTTATCTGTGCATTGGTAACATTTTGTCCCCTTAGAATTATAAGGTTCTATCTACGTTCTGACCAGTTTTGATATATTGAGGTTTAAAGTTTTTGCACTCTGTATAGCAAAAATTAAGTCTTGTTCACACATGATTATGAAACACACCCTATATGTATTCTAAATCAGTAATATCAAAATCCTATTAAATGTGCAAATGGGGTTTTTTTTTTTTGTTTTGTTTTTTTTGAACAAGTATAATGCAGATAGAACCTTCTAATTCTAAAAACTCCTTTTTTGTTTGGAATTATAAGGTTCTATCTTCAAAATGTGATAACTACTACTGATTTTCAAGGAATGAAAAATAGTTAACTTATAGTAAGTTTTAAACTATAAAATTATAGATATAATAGAGTGTCCACAAGTATGGTTAAATCAAATTTAATGAATTCTGTGACATTTTTTAAAATTTCTTCTTTCATGGCAAACTGTTACTGTGCATTGGTAACATTCATCTGTGCATTGGTAAAATTTATCTGTGCACTGCTAACATTTATCTGTGCATTGGTAACATTTATCTGTGCATTGGTAACATTTATCTGTGCACTGCTAACATTTATCTGTGCATTGGTAACATTTATCTGTGCATTGGTAACATTTATCTGTGCATTGGTAACATTTATCTGTGCACTGGTAACATTTATCTGTGCATTGGTAACATTTATCTGTGCACTGGTAACATTTATCTGTGCACTGGTAACATTTATCTTTGATCAAGCCAGTTTGCCCACGTCCTACGATTATAAAACATATACATATGTAAATTATACATGCAATCATATAAGTGTACACAACACTATTTTTCCAAGAAACATTTGAAAAATAAGAAAGTGAAAGATCAAATAGCATTTTTAATGCTTTTCTCAGAGTATTTATGGATCTGTCAGGTTTCCGATATGTGTCCCCCCCCAATAGGAAACTCATTCCTACGCCCCTCGGTATGATTATCTCGAGGTTTCTGAACAGGACTTCGTGAACCAGCGGGTGACGTCATCGTAGCTAGATTCATCGTTTTTGCCAAGTTCACTTCCAACAACAAACCCACTCTGCCAGAACGAATCACACACAGCTGCAGTTATGCTGTTGTTACGATGTTAAGTGAAGCACTGGACTGAATTCTTAATTTAATGTGATGTCTTCTCTCCCTGCTTCCTACTTTCTTCTCTTTTCTGAGCTTTGGAGCTAATTCTAGCTTAGCACTGTCTACAGATTGTTGGCTAGCCTAATTAAGTCACTACAGTTCTGGTACTCTATTTTGGCTTAATTGAGTGCAAACATAATTTCTAGACAGGGCTGATGATGTAGCTACAAAGACTGCAAAGACTGCCGAGCTGTTTGTTCTGAAGCTTTCAAATGTTGATTGTGAAGGCAACATTGAAAATCTGCTGTTTGGAAACATCTAACCAAGACAGTGCCACTGAAAACTCTCTGCTCACAGAGATCTCAGTGAAAATGAAGAACCTAAATATAGTGACTGTACCGAATATTCCCTGAAATGATCCCGTTGGACAAACAGAAGATAGCTGTAGACGCAGAGAACAGTATGCAGGTTGTGCTCTTCAGCCCATGATGTCCTTTAAGTGCTCAGGGAAAAAGCTCAGCGCACACGGTTGCATCCATACATCATCCAGAATCTGACGCAAACTCAGCTGAGAGACAAACAATGGAGTGTATGAACAGCTGACTGACAGGATCCTTCCCAGGGAAACTCTCAGACCCCGTGATGACATCCTCCTCACAGACCACTTCCTGTTCAGTTCCTCTAATGTTTTCAGATCCGCAGGGCTTCATGACGAGAGTGAGTTCAAGCTTATGTCCCTTTGGGATATAAGAATAATCCAAGGGGCCTGAAAGAAAAACAAGTCCGAGCGAAGCCACCAAAGCAACACTCGGCCTTCCAGATGCCTCCATGTTAGATCGCTCTGTGCAAGGCAGTCGAACCGTCCCCTGACCTCTGAGTGTTCCTGCAGACTTAAAGGAAACATGGCTTCTCTAATAACACTGATAAGTGTTTAATGAGCATCTTTCCTGGAGTGGGTCTCTCTGAGTAGCCATAAAAATTAAAACAGAAATATTTAGTCACTCTTGCAACTGGATATGTGAACAGTAGAAAAAGCCTTCAAATGCAAATTTATATCTGTTCATCTGCATACCCAAGCTACTTTTATAGGCAAAGTCAAGTATAAATTTTCTATACTATACACCTATGACTAACAGATAAATGCAGGCACACACCTAGCTTTTATGGAGGCAGAATTTTACAGTGGACAGCACAGCTGCTTGTTCTGTGGTGTTCTGCTGTGTCTGCAAAGTCCTGTTGATTTCCTGTTGTATTACCATGTTTCAGATCTTTTGAACAAGTAAATAAATCATACAAAGATAGATATCTGAAAAAAATTAGAGGCAGGGGAAAAAAGAAAAAGAATGTCAATGGTGAGGACATTTTCCCCGAGCGACTCCCACGCTCCTGCACCAGTCTCAAACACAAGATGAGGTGCGGCACAGTGTAGAGGAAGAGGAGGGGGTCAAACTCACCAGGGTCTGACTACAAAGCTAAATAAACCAATAAGGAAATCTTTAGAGGACAGTTGGTTCTTTGAGTAACTGAGAAGAGATTACTCAGGGGGCTTGAAGCAACACTGTTGCTCTGTTTCTTCAAGCATCCACCTCCTTTTGCTTAGAGCCTGTTTGAGTTACACAGCATTTCACTGTCTCTTTCATTCCTGTGTCTTTAAAAGTGAGCTACACATTTTGAACTGATTAACAGGACAAGACAAAAACAAGGTTCATTCATACAAATGCTCCAAAACAGATTCACCAAAGTGCAAAAAAAAGTATTGGAGGTAACTTGTTTCAGCCTGAAGAATATCAGCTTTTGCCATCCAGGGTTTGTTCCTGTTTCAGCACGGCACTGTCTGCCTCTGCACTTACTCCTGAATTCAATGTGCAAATTGTGGTGCACCTATCACAGTCTACAGGGTGATGTTAGACAACACAGTGAGAAAATGTCCCAAGTACTTTCACAGTTCTTGGGAATGCTTTGAGGTCAGCTTATCACTGAGCTTATAATACACTGCTGTGAAATCTGATCAAACAGATTAATAGAGCAAAGGCAGAAGTAATCAGGAAAAATGTCCCAGATCCCACAAGGTTAATAAAGCAGCTGGGGAAAAGAAAAAAGGTAAAATAGTTTGATTTTTCTTTTTAAAGCATGTTGTGTGTAAGTTATACAAAATGTTTTTTTTTAAATCCATCTTCAAGAAATCAAACAAGCAAAAAATAAAAAGACATTTTTGGTAGCCTGGACTCATGACAAAATGTGAAAAGTCAAGAAAAAACAGTCAATTTTTCATGTACATGGAGATCAGTTGTTCTGTGGTTTTGTTAGGCCTCAGTCACATAGGCCATGAGACCAGTTCAAATGTGAATTGCTCAGTCAGTTGTAGTTGGTTGTTGGAGGTTGCTGACAGTCACTAGGTGAAATTGTTCGCAAAGAAGTATGCGGTGCTGCATCAAAAACCTTTTTGCAGTTGCTTTGGTTGCTAGCAGATTGCCACAGCCACCAGTAGTTTGCACAGAAGACAACGATGTGTCTGCAAACACTCTCAAACTACTCTCTGAGCGGAAGTGAAACTGTGAAATGTTCAACACCAAGTAGAAATGGAGAATGTTCACCTTCAAAGTAAAAGCTGTGCTTGTGAAATGTGTTGACTACAATGATGAGGAGCAACTTTTACTTTAAATGCGAACTTTCTTCATTTCCAGTTTGCAAGGCACTTTTTCTTTTTTTCTTTTTTTTTACATGGCACTTTTTCAAATTTTGCTCCCACTCAGCTAGTAGTTCTTTGCAGACACATCAGCATCTTCCATGCAAGCTACAGGCAACTGTTGCTAGCCACCAAAGCAATCACAGGGAGCTTTTTGGTGCAGCACCATTTTTGTGCCCAATTTTCACCTTGAAAAGCCTCCAGAAACCACTTGGCAACTGGATGGGGAAAAGACGTTCTGGGGCTTCCAACTGGTCTGCATGCCTGAGGCCTTGGACTCAGCACAGCTTTGAAAATGGTGTGTTTCAATAAGTAGAATGTTTCCTGCCTGCAGCATGTCTGATCTTGAGAGGCTTCAGCAGGGGGATGTCTTACCCTGAAATAAACTGCAACTGCTGCATTTTAGCCCAATCCATATCTTTTTGTTATTTTCATTTAACTTTTGAAGAGGTTACAACAAGCATTTAGGTATGATTATGTGCTGCTCGAAAAAAAAATAGAGGGACCACTTGATCATCTGAGTGTAAAACAAACTCAGTCAAACTCTTAGGAAACATAAACTGCTGTGGATCAATTTCATCTGTTTGGGGCAAATAAAAGACGCATTTTCAATTACACCTGACTTTTAGCATTAAAGGTCAGTTGTGGTGAGTACAGCTTAGCCTGGAATAACTGTTATATAAGGTTTCCTGTAGGTCTGGAGGGAGCTTCACATATACATATAAATTACATGGAGAGGTAGTTATACGGTAGTCTGGTAGTCTCTATTATTTTTATTTGCCTCTTTCAAGTTTCCAAACTTTGTAGCAGCCCTGCACTAAAAGAGTGGACCTTTATTGTGGATGAAGTCTAAAATAAATTCTTGCCTAGGCGAGTGCAGCTTTAAATAAGTGGAATAACCTTGCCATTTCTCTCTTTATAAATCTCCCACCCACACTAACCTTCTCGCTTTACTTCACCTCCATCTATCATAGGTTTCGCCTACCTTTTCATTCTATTATGACCTTCAATTCTAATCAAACTCAATCCATCACCAGATATTACTCTATTATTTTACTCCCATGCCCTTTCTAATACACCCCCCCCCCCCCCCCCCCCCCAATCCTCTGTTCCCTCATAAATATCAGCTCATTTTACCCGAGGACACAGCTATAATCCACAGCTCTGTACTGATGGATCTAATTACCTAATATCAGTCTTCTCATTTTCCACATATAGACTTTAGCCTGCTCTGTGGATCAGTCCACAGCAACGAATTAAAAGGCTCCCCCAGCCAAAATGTAAACAGACACTTTCCCACCAGTCTTACCGCTTCCTCCTCTCATCTGCACAACCTCCGCCTTCCCGCCCTTCTAGTTAACCCCCTCTCTGGACCCTCTCCACTTTTTAAGTACTTGTAAGTTTATCCTCTCACCATGTCCTTAAACGCATCTTTGCACAACTTTGCCTTCCATGACCCCCGAAATGAACTCCTCAACACTCAGAGTCCCAGCTTCTAGCGCAAATATAGATTATATAAGTGCCTTTTAGAAGTCATGTGATCTTTGCTGGTATGCTAACATACAAATAGATACATATATCAACACTGTAATGGATTTGTAATGCTAATAATGTACTGAATGCTGACATTTAACACCCGATGTTGCGCTGAAATTAAAAACCTTGTTGCTATTTGTTCCTCTCGTCCACAGACTTGTTCATTGAGCGGTTTTGTATGACGGGGGGAAGCAGTCCTATTGGCTACCTGAAGGCCTGGCAAACCAACCTCTACCTGTCTGCTGATGCTGACAAGGTCAGGGAGGCGCTGGCTGAAGGTAAGGCCAACAGTGCTACAAAACTGAAAAATGAAATTAAAATAAAAAGAACTAGGATGCTGACATTTGTTGCACTGCACCTACACTGAGTAAGTGTGAGTACATACCCAATGTATATGTGCAGCAATGTGTGTGGAATACCTGTCAGTCAAAGGAGCAGGACCTCTAACTTAAACCAGTTTCTATCCACAGAGACCAGTACACAACACTATATACATGCTTTTAGTTGGGCTTTTTAACATGGGATTTAACGGCATTTAATGGGGATTAAACTGTTTTTGGTGTTGCCCTCTAGTAGTCATTAGAAGAACTGCAGATTTTGCTGCTTCACTGACTTAATTTTTCAGTTCCACACGTTGGGACTATTTCCATGTAGTTGCATCACAGTTGACTTTTTTCCAAGCTGGAACACCTAAAACAGATTTTTTTTTTTTTGATACATATGGAAATGTTTTGAAATATAGATTCAAATACATGTGATTTGAAATTAATAGAAAATCAAACACAGAAGTTTGTAGTCCTCTATCATGAACCTCCAAGTACATGCATGCTATATATGAC
The DNA here is from genome assembly GCF_007364275.1 of Archocentrus centrarchus. Taxonomy (NCBI): domain Eukaryota; kingdom Metazoa; phylum Chordata; class Actinopteri; order Cichliformes; family Cichlidae; genus Archocentrus; species Archocentrus centrarchus. The sequence goes on along the minus strand of NC_044356.1, from coordinate 27,452,191 downwards.
ATGCAGCCCTTCAGAGCACTTTAAATATAAAAAAATAAAAAGCAAAGCAGCCTGCACATGCACACACACTAATGTGCCAGGAGTATACATTGTGAAATATTTCCATACTGTTTTGCATAAGAAGCAGCAATGACTGACATCTTCTCCAGTGCTGCTGTGACATTACCATAAATCAGCATATTGATGATTTCCTGTCTTTGTCATGGCACACTAAAGGGGTTACCAACATCCTATTTGTTCTAGCTCTGGCTCTGAATCTGTATCGGTATTTGGAAGCATTGGTCATTTTCGGCCAATGAAACACAAGCTAGCAACAGCCATGCAAGAAACAGAAAACACTGATGGAACATTTGTGGGACTTAAGGCGACAACCACGTCCAAATATTTAAATCCGTTCAGCGCGGCACATTTCATGCTGCATTATTAGTGCTGTCAAAGCGGAAGAGCGTTTTTCTGACACGCACTGTGTCCGTGTGTGTACAGAGCTGAACAGAAATTAAACCGGAGTGCTGATTCATCAAAACATGACACGACATAGAGACAAATTAAAGGAGAAATGAATTGGCTTTTAAAGGCCAAGTCTGTGGAACTGTGGAGTGATGGAATAACCCCGTTTTTGATGACGGTGATGGAGCGTTATGCATAACACAAGCTTGTGCTACATTATGAAGCAGGATTTGAGGCTTTTTGATGTAATTTCAGGTATGTTAGTGTTATGAAGGTGGTTCACGTCTTACTAGGGAACCAGCTTGACAAATTAGGTTGCACAATTAACCTGCTCTGGAGCATATAAGAAACCAACAAATGCAAAATGACTGCTACTGACCAATCAGTTCTTTGGAAAAAGATAAATGGACTGGTTGTTTTATAGCACATGTCTGCACTACATAAGCACTTTGTACAGCATGTGTCATTCACACAAGCACTTTCCAACATTTGCACTCTGATAAATGCATCTGGAACAACTCAGAGTTCAGTATCTTTCCCAGAGATACTTTGGCAGGCAGACTGGAGCAGCCAGGGACTGAACCACCAACCGTTGAAACAGAGGATGACCTGCTGTACCTCCTGAGCCACAGTCACCGTTTAAAACAGCACCACTATTCCTGGAAGATAATGAGAGCCTTTGTCTTTCCCTGACAAGCATTGAGAAGAAATAAAAATTCTTAGGAGCAATATAACTCACTGCTTGTTTTTCCCTGTTGGCTATAAGCAACTAATCAGTTGTATTTTTCTATAAGCCAATTTTTCTATATACCATTATAATCCTAACACAACACATCCAAGTCATGCACTTTATCACCTTACATAAAATTTGCAAATAGACCCCCTTACCAGTTTGATTTCTGTTTTTATATTTGCTCTCAGAGTTCAAGCCTGCTGGTTTGCAGCTGAAAGAACACATGAATTTCATGGAGCCCCGCTCGATCTGTGACTTAATGATGGGGCTGTGATGCTGACAAGTCTGAGCTGTAAATGGACTGCGTTTATGAACCACTTTTGCCGTCTTTCTGACGTAAACTCACATTCAGGCATTAATTCAGCAGATTTTCACAAGGTGTGCAGCCTTTAACCTGTATTGTGTTTTCCCTCTGCGTATTTTTCTTATGTCACAGTTTTCTTTTTGTAAAATATCCACTCTGCTGAAATGAGAACCGAGCACAGCTGTGACTGGTCTTATGTTTCAAACCCCGCCCTTTTTCTGTGCACACGCTCAAAGCTCGATTAAGAAATCTTGGGCTAACTTGTCCAAATGATAAACACCTTTGTGTGACTGTTGCACTGGATTGCCAATATTAGGGAAAGAGAAACCAGATAAGGAAAAGACAACATGGGTGGGTTGAACTTGCAGCACAGTACGGTGCATGTTGGTGGCCACAGAATAATATACAGTACCCTATTTCTTTTAAATCGTCAGCCATGTGTACATGTCAGGGCATCTTCATACTATTCACAAGCTTTATGCTACAAATGCAGTGTCTCTGTGGGAGGCAACACCTCAAACACAAACAGTTAAGTAAAGAAAGTGTTCCTGACGTTTTACTTGAAAGCTCTTAACTAGCTTTAAATCTATCTGTTAATACTTTATCTAAGTGTTTAAAAGGACTGCAGCTGTAACGGTGACAGTGAAAACCTTCCTGATTCATTCTCTTTCTGGCAGGAAATGAAACTGAGCACTGAATGAAGTGAAAGATGCCCTTTTTTTTAGCACCTTCAGTTGACTCTGATCAAACCAGCATGTGACTGTTTGCAGGAATCAAAGCATTTACTTACTAAAGTGATGTGTATAAACTGTTTTTTCCTGAGCAAGTGACATCTCTGTTTATGTGATTCTGAACCAGTTAAGATGTAAATATATGTAGAGAATGTGCAGGTTTAATTTAAAATCAGCTGAAGAACAGAGAAGTGGAGTGACTGCGTAAGTGAAAAGTTTTCCACTTCCTTCTGGTTTTTCTGTTTCATTGATTCTTAATTTTCTAATTATCTGCAGGAAATTAAGCTTTAGTTTCAATCAAAATGATGTAAAGCAAAACAAACTGAAAAGTGAAGGAAAGGAAGCAGGGCAAACTAACTGACAGGGAATTACCAGGAACAGAAGGAAGTCAGTCGTGAAATGCAGAGAGTGCAGTCAACAAGTGAATGAAGGAAAGTCAAAGGAAAGTCACGTATTGTTAAGTGAAATAAAGTAAGCCAAAGAAAAATAAAATGGAGTGAAGTGAAGTGATGTTTGTACAAACAGCTTTCCTTTAACTGTAACTTTATGTTTCACATTTCATTTGTGCTCAGGCATCGCAGCAGCCACCATGTTCATGCCAGAGAAGATGACAGAGGTATCCGAGTCCCAGCTGAGAGTGGCATTTGACGGTGACGCAGTCCTCTTCTCAGATGAGTCGGAGCGCATCTTCAAGGCACACGGGCTGGACAAGTTCTTTGAACATGAGAAGGAAAATGAGGACAGGCTACTGGATCATGTTTGTATTCTTTCCTTGAAATCTGTATTTTTATTAATTTCAGTTCAATTTGATTCATATTAGCCCCAAATCACAACAACACTTACCTCAAGGCACTTTATATTGTAAAGACCCTACAATAATACAGAGAAAAGCATTACAATGCTTGTATGAGCAGCACTTGGCAACAGTGGGAAGGAAAAACTCCCTTTTAACAGGAAGAAACCTCCAGCAGAACCAGGTTCAGGGTGGGGCAGCCATTTGCCATGACTGGTTGGGGGTGTGTGTGTGTGGGAGGGGGGGGTATTTATTGCAATAGATTTTTTTTAGTAGCATCCTTGGTGTTGGTACCAACACAAAGTGTATCCTTTACTTTAACCCTTTCAGGTTTAAGTTGTCAATGGTCACAGTGCCTAACCCTGAGCCAATCAGAACGTGTAACTTTTGTTTTTCTTAAATTGTTCTTGGCAATCAGAGAACAAAGGAAAAAAAATCATTCAAATGACACACATCACAAACTACCTGAGAGTAAATTTAAAAAAAAGAAGTTAACTGCGGAGTCCCCTCACACTAGAATGTAGCCATTCTTGAAGATTTTATATTCTTCCTAGCATTAGCGTGCATATGTTCTCCACATGAAATCCATTTCAGTAACTGATTACTCTATGAATATATTATGCAAAATTAAATTAAATAATAAATTGCTTCAAAAGACTTGTGCGTCATTCTCCCAGACAACCAGCAATTTCAGAAATTAGCCGTGCAGGCCTCACACTGTGCTACATTACAATAAAATGGTGTTAGCTCAGTCAGGGTTTATAGCTGTTACATATACATAAAGCTGATGCGTGACAAGTCAATGATAATTCAAAGATTAATACACACAAGACAAAACAGATAACACAACCTCACTGGCTCTTCTTCTTTGGCAGGGTCCCCTGAAGGGCTTCCTGGAGGCACTGGGGAAGCTCCAGAAAAAGTTTTACTCTAAAGGCCAGCGCCTGGACTGTCCTATCCGCACCTACTTGGTCACAGCTCGTAGCGCAGCAAGTTCTGGGATCCGGGCGCTCAAGACGCTTCGGGCCTGGGGGCTGGAGATCGACGAGGCCTTGTTCCTTGCAGGAGCACCAAAGGGCCCTATGCTGGAGAAGATAAGGCCACACATCTACTTTGATGATCAGATGTTTCATGTAGAGGGAGCAGCGGAGATGGGTACCATTGCTGCACATGTTCCCTACGGCATTGCACAGAAACATAACACCAAACACAACACCAGTGCAGGGAAGTAGACAACAGGACTTTGGATGTCAGTGGCACAGTAGAGGGATGGGGAAATAGGTTAGGACAAAGCAGAAAGTTGTTAAAGTAAAAATCAGATGATGAACTTTTTCTATTTTTAAGTGTATGGAAATACATGTTTGCTTGATCCACAGTCTCAACGTAGTGCTACAACTTTAGGAGTCAGAAATCTGCATAAAGGTCAAAAAGAGGTCTGGAACCTGAGATGACCGACGTGTCCCAAACCACGCGTGTTTCATTAAATCTAGCTTTGGTGCTTGATTACAAGTATTTCTCTTACTATTACTTGTCTTCATAAAGAAGACACCTAAGTGAAATGTTGGATTGTTTATATATAACACTGCACTGAATGTTAATAAATGAGCTGTGAGCACAATGCAGAGATATTATATTGTTAACAGTTACAGTGATGTACTATAGCATGAAAGTCATAATTTAAAGTTGTATCAAACGTTTTATAGACTTTATAAAAAATGTAAAAAGGTTAGGGTGCAGCTGTACAAAATGTGCCGTAATTTACTGAAGAATTCGATGCCATCTGTTCTCGTGTTAGTCCAAAATAAATACAGAAAGCCATTTGGTGCCTTAAGAGTGGAATTATACTTCTCTTGGGTGAAAACAGGCAGGAGTGTTTTATACTTCCATGAAATATGTTTCTGATTGTTTTAACTCCATGTGGCACCTATGTCCCAACAGGATCTGTGACGCTGTGACATGTGTTTAACCCCCCACCCCCCACCCCCCATCCATCTTCGGAGATATTTAAACTATAACAATATTTCAACTACTGTAATATGGATCGGTATTAGTTTCAGTGCAGAAACTTATGGTAGCTCTGGCTTTGCATGTTTCCTCACAGGACAGGGGTGTTCAAAAATGGTGCATGATAGCATTAGCATGCTGTATGAATTGATTTTTTTTTTTTTAAAGAGAAAAGAACAATGGAAAAGAGAGAGGGATGAGATATGCAACAAATTGCCCCTGCTGGGCATCAGGTCACAAGTACTGTATGTGGTATGCACCTTAACCGCACAATATAAGAAGTATATTATTGTAGTCAAGAAACTGTGTTACAGTATATTAGGGTTCTGTACACTCTAGAAGTTGCCTTTAGTTTCAATGAATGTAGCACGTGCAGCCAGTTTATCAATTTGGCATCCATGACTTTTCAGGTAACACCACGAATGACACAAAACCAAAGTAAAACTTGGCACTTTCACGCTAAAACCTAAGTTTGTTAAACACTCTCACAGTTCGTGACTCAGCTAAACTGAATTTCTGTCCGTTCCAGGTGATGCTTAACATGCTAAAGTTTACCACGCTAGCATGGTAATGTTCCAAAAAGGACACCTGAGGCTAACAAAGCACTGACTAGACTGAATAAACATTTTACCTCCATATTTAACCAGTGCGGCAAGTGTTGCATTTTTACATGCATGCTAACCTTACAGACTTTTGCTCCTGTTTAAAAAGTAGGCCCTTCGCTAATATTCCAACTAAAGTACGCACATTACAGGGATGCATAAATCAGCCACCTTGACTTTAATTCTCTGTCTTGTACACGTCTCTACTAAGTTGGCTTTGTTTAAAGGTCGAAAGTTTCACCAACATAACTCCCTTTGGTAATTAATTTCCTATTTATAGTTATAATTTTCTTTATGTTTGACTGAAAAATGTGACTTTTTCTGCTATTGGCAAAATCCCTGCAGTGGCCTTTAGAAAATGTCAATCCTCTTCAAATAATTCTGCTTGCACCCAGTGTATAATTAGTAATGCGTCATTACACTTAATCAGCCTTCTGAGGACCATGGGGTTCAGACAAGTGACAATAAGTGCGCTGGTTTAATCTCAAAGGCAACACACATGCAGTGATCGCACAGATGTGTCTCTCAGTAAACTAAAAGAACTGCAGACTTGTGGAGATAAAGTTTCAGCAGGACAAGCTAATCAGGTAACTTTGGACTTCAGGGTGACGCTCAGTTTCATTTTGAACAGTTTCAACAGCACTTTTATTACTGCTTTATTGATGGATTTGTGATAAGAAAATGTAAATGGACAATAAACAGAGATCAAAACGGAAGGAATGGCTTTATTTTTATTTGTTTGGAAAAACTGAGCTAGATTAAATGGTTCTATGAGAAAACATGTAAGATGAGGGCAAGAACGTGTGTATTTGGAGTCAGTGATGTGCACTCCTTCAGTCCGCCATGGTGTGGCAGCATCACACCATGGTGGATTGATTGATGACCCGCTGCAGCAACCAGTCTTCACTCAGCACAGCGATGAAGGTGGAAAGAAACGATCACTTGTCTTTGATTTAACATCTCCACACACATAAAAGCTACCCTAGTTAATGTCAGTTTTTTCAATCTTTGCATCCTTTATTATTATCTTTTTGTAATAAATCGTTCTTTTAGCCATCTAATTTATTAGTCTTCACACTTAGCAGAATCACATTATGACCCACACTTCCTTCCCCCCATCCACATATCTGTAAATCTGTTAATATTCCCAATATGGTTCATACCCAGTTGAATTCGATCTTTCGAGTGGGGTGATAAAAGCCAGAAAGACCCAACATCCGGCACTGGTCTACCTGGCACCATATCGCTAACAGTACCACGGGGATGGGCCCTGCTGGTGAACACTGATGGATTGACATTGGCGTGGATTTTATAAGCTCCAAAACAGCAACGAGACGATGTTGTTGGCAACCTTTCCTCAGAGAGAGTCGGGGCAGATAGAAAAGATACGGCCAGCTGGTAAATGCTGCAGAGCCTATGAACATTTAATGACACATGTGTAAGGACGCCGGCTACTGAATCCATAAACAGACAATAACCATCAGCGTGAATGGAGACGAGCGAAAGAGGATGGCTCTGTGCTCTACCGTGCCTGATTGTAATTGTGCCTGGGGACTAAAATGACCATAACAGCCTGACATGCTGTATCTTACAGATATCCCAGTTGGTAGGTAACTGCTGGAAAGCACTCAAGTGAAGTATAAAGAAAAATTGCAGGGATATATTTTCATTTGAGGTGCTCAGCAGTGCAGAGATCGGAGGGCTGCTCATCGTGATGGGAAGACAATCATGCAGGTGCAAATGTAAGGAGAAGAAATAAGCAGAGTGAAGAAGGCTGCTGTTTCAAACAGGGATACCATTCACTGCAGTGGATGACCAAATGTGGAGCTTAACAGCCCATAAGCTCATATATAAGCTGTCTTATAGCCAGATGTGACCTACAGTAGAGAGGCTGAGCAGGAGGGGAGGGTCAGGGTTGCAGTGTGCCTTTATCATAGTTGAATAAGAACACAATAAAGGATGAGAGCGAGAGGAAAAAATATCAGCATAAAGAGAGAAACAGATGGAGTGGAAAGCAGCACTTGCCCTAAAGACACAGATATTAAGAGTGTTGTTTTCCTTCTGCTTGGTTACAAAGCAGAGCAGGCACCCATGGAGAGAAAAGACGGGTGAGTCACTCAGTCTCGGCTGAGATGCTGGTCAGACTCAGAGGGAGTCTGCAATGGGAGACCAGTCCACAAAGTGTTTTCGATCTGCTCTAACACACTTCTTTTTGTCTTTGTGGCGTTTTTACAAAATTATTTATTTATTTTTGAGTTCTTAACATAGAGACTTTTCTAAAAGGGCTGCAAGTATTTTAAATAGGAATGAAGCTGAAAACAGGAAGCTCTTCTCTCTGTGCAGTATTTCCAGGAGATGTAAGAGTCGCTTTACACTGGCAGACTACATAATGAAACTGTGGGTGTTCCACATCATTCAGGCTATCCATAAGAGAACAAGTTTCAGTCGCGTGTATGGAATGAAGAAAAATTATATGACTGAGTTCTTCATAAGTTCTTCATAAAAATAAAAATATACTCCATTCAAATTTGGTTGATTTCCCCTTAAATGTACTCTCTTTGGAATTGCTGCAATGCTGCCAGCTACTTTTATCTAAAAATTTAAACTAATCCAGAAGTCCCTCAACTTCCTTCTTTTTATTGCCAGCAGGGTTACTTCCTGTGGTTGCAAAAAGATATCTGGTTGCATAAAAGTCTATATTCACTGGCAATTTTGTTAGGTACATCTGTTCAATTGCTCATTAACACAAATATCTAATCAGATGATCACATGGCAGCAACTCAATACATTTAGGCACGTAAACGGGGTCAGGACAACCTGCTGAAGTTCAAACTGAGCATCAGAATGAGGAAGAAAGGTGATTGCAGTGACTTTGAATGTGGCATGGTAGTTGATGCCACACGGGCTGGTCTGAATATTTCAGAAACTGCTGATCTGCTGGGATTTCCCCACAATGTTGCCTGGTCTGATGAATCTCAATTTAGATGGTAGGGTCAGAATTGGCTTGAACAAGATGAAAGCGGGGATCCATCCTGTCTTGTATCAATAGTTCAGTCCATCCCTTTATGACCTGTATGTATTGTGTATCTTCTGATGGCTGCTTCCAGCAGGACTGACACAAAACTCAAATAATTTAAAACTGGTTTCGTGAACATGGCAATGACACGACTCTACTCAAATGGCCTCCACAGTCACCAGATTTCAATCCAATAGAGCATCTTTGGGTGAGATTCACATAGTGGCTGTGCAGCTGACATATCTGCAGCAATTGTCAAAATGGACTAAAATCTCTGAGGAATGTTTCCAGCACCTTGTTGAATCAATGCACTTAAATTTAAGGCAGTTCTGAAGGCAAAAAAGGGGCCCTACCTGATACTGGCGGGGGTGTACCTAATGAAGTTTCCAAAGTGTATGTGAAATTGGCCCTCTGCTCACTTGCTCTGTTATCTAAGTGCACTTTCCTGATGTGTTTATGGTCATTGTGACTAGAATTGCATCTTATTACACAGATAATGACATTCATTTCCTAAATTATGGTCCTTGGTAGAATCAGAAAAGAGGATAAAGAAGGATATGCTCATTAGATGATCATTAGCCACTGAGTGTGCAGTGTCCCTCAGTTTCTCAGTCAGATCCAGCCTTCACTCTTCACATCTACTTTGTAAAAATGCAAAAATACTTAGTTCAAGGCTTCACAAAGAGGTTACGTTACAGTGGCCATTTTTAAATACGGTCTCTGCTCGCCCCTGGAAGTCTCCTCCTGACCACTTTTAAGCTGTGTACCTGCATTTTGTGCGGATGTCTCAAAGAAAACAAAGAATGTGGAAGAATATGAGTCACAAAGTGTCAGAGAACCAAAGCTGATAAGAAGGATGGATGATGACCTGCTGAGCGGCTGGATTCATTTTCCCTCCTTAATGTAATAATTCTCTTGAAGCTGATATGTTTCCTTTATTTTAGCTGGACCTTCATTGAATGTGGTTACTAAGCCTGCATTGTTGCAGACTTGGTACTGGACAGCTTTATAACCCACTTCCACTTAAGGCTACTTAGTTTGGAATGGTACCTAACGTGATGGAGTCTTCCCACAAACGTGCACATGGAGAGAAAGTGTGAAGGGAGACAGAGTATGAGCTGGTCTGGAATCCGGTCTCTTTCTCTCTTGCTTGTATTTCTCTTGTCTTTGATTACAGGGGTGGTTTCAGGTGTACTAGGGATCAGACTGCGGTCTGCAGTCATTCAGTCACCCACAGCTGCTTCAACTTGTATACTGGTTCTAGACTGTAGACTCAGTGACAATCACTCTAGTTCTAGCCTTTTGTAATATTTTGCACCTGGCATTAACTATTTTTTCAAACCCTGCTTCTCCTTTCTTGTGTTTCAGTTATTAGCTCACCAGGCTGAAGGGCAAATGCGTGTATGCAATTGCGAGGTGTCTGCTGCACATCCATTTGTCTGTCTCTCCACTCTTTACAAAAATTGCTACTCTTATTGTAGTCCTGGTTAGATTTTAGTGAAATTGCTATTATTTCTCCTGGATATGACTGTTTGCAAGTCTCCTTGACTTCTCAGAGGATTTTCATTCAACCAATGACAAAAAAACTTTCTTTCTGTACTTCACAAGTTACAATAACCTGTGAACTGTGATGGATCGTGAGTCGGATGAGCTGCTACATCACTGATAGTCTGGCTAGGCCTACCCCACTCTGAAACACTCCTGTTTCAGCTGTGTTCCAACACAGTTCCTTCAGGATGCCACCGGTCCCTGCGACTCCACTCTGGATCAACTAAACTTATTGCTACCACTCCCCACTCCCCAGACTCCCCCCTCACTCCAGCGTTGACCAGTAAACTCTCCCAACACAACCTCCAGCTCTGTCACTCTTACTCAACACCAACCACTGGAAGATCAAAAGATGTTAGATTCTACACTAAATTCTTGCAATCTTCTTCTGGCCTCTTTTGTTTTGCATCTGGGTTTTAGTTTGGTCCTTACTGCATGCACTCCCTGCACTTCTTAGAGGAAGCTACTTTGTCACTCAGTACTTGTGTGAGTTTCATTGAGATAGATGACTTTACATTTGGTAACATTAAGCAGGGTAGGAGGGAGACGCTGAAAGCTTTTATCAGTGTTGGACTTTATGGTATATGGTTATTTGTTGGTGGCTGACTCAGCTCCTATCAAACTTGCAAAAACACCATTCAAAATATTTAATCTTTCACATTTGGCAAGCACTACTGCACGGTGCCACTTCATGAAAATGAATAGGAAGTCAGTAGACGGTAAGCTGATTTATTGAAATCTCTATCAGACTTGTAATGTGCAGCATCCTTGGTGAAATCAATAGTCTGCTGCTTCAGGATGTAAGCCTGTGTGGCCTCAGTAACTGAGTATTCATTAACTCACAAGCTGCATTTCATAGAGCCTGCTATTGCCTGGATGAGCAACAGCTGGGGACAGGAATGAAGAGAATGTGAGAGGTTGCCAGTCAGGCATTGAACAGTCAAGGTGTAATGAGTATAAACACCGGTTTCACTGTGCCAGCTATTAGATGTTTGAGAGCTGTTCTGCTGGGCAGCAAGGTAACTCATTCTGTCACAAGAAAACAGGTGACATCATATTAATAACAATAATAATAACTACTGTTGATTTAAAGAAGAAAATTCTACATTTTCAACATTGTCAGCCAAGTGCCACAAAAATAAAACTGGACTTATAGCCAAGATTGGCTCAATTTTCTGCTTCACAGAAGTATCCAACAAATATACCACATCCCCCTGTTTCAACATTGTTTACAGAAACTACAGTACTATATCATCATATGCATGTATTTGATGGAGACAAAAACATACATGCATTATAGCATACCAGATTATATCTGTGTTAAATTTGGCCAATCTCCCTGGCACTGGCTGCCACATACAATTGTAAACCTGTGATTCATCTCTCAAAGGAAATGTTGAGGTGTTCTAGAGGAATACAGCAATGTTTTAATTCTCAGCACAGCTTTTGATTGTACTGATCAAACTATTCTAATGGATCATCTTAATGCAAGGACTAGCATTAAGGACACTGCACATATTCTCTAGAAAGAATGCTACCTGTTTTGTACCGCTGAGTTCAGTTTTAGGTCCTGTTGTATTTTATTTATGTTTCTCTTGGTCAAATTTTATGAACCCACAAAGTCTCCTTTCATCGCTACAGTGACAATCTTCCCATGTCGTTTTAAATTGTCTCAGTGAAGCTGGATGGCGCATAAGTTCTTGGAAAACAAATCACATTAACGTCACCAAGAGTTCTTTTGGCCCTTTGTCCACAGATGGACAAAAGGCCATTGCCAGAAATGTAGAAGCTGAATTTGATTCAACACCGGTTAGCTTTGAAACACACATCAACAAGTTCTCCAAGCTTGTTTCCTTCAAATAAGAACCTTCTCAAGAATGAAAGCCATACTATCACACTCAGACCTGCTGCTGCAGCTTCTTACTGGTTTTACTTCAATCCCGGCTTCTCCCCAAGCTGCAGTTACATGTTTCAGATCATCAAGCAAATTTTAATATTAGACAAAGATAATCCGAGTAAATACAACATGCAGTTTTTAAATGATGCTTTCATGTACAAAGGGAAAAAATCCAAACCTACCCAATCATCATTTTGTACAAAGCAAAAATGTTGACCCATATGAACAAGCTTGTAGCCTTAAACTAAAATCTAGAACTAAACTAGATCTAAAGGTCACCACGCTTTTGGTATTGAGGCCCCCTGTGATTTGGAAGCATTGTCTGCTGAGATCAGGCTTGCAGAACCTTAACTCACCAAGTAAAACTCATTTTTACAGACTTGCTTTAATTACACTGAATGCCTGTCTGGTTATCAGATTTGATTTGTTTTCTTTATGATGTATGCTACCATGTTACCATGTGTGCCATATGCATCTCTCTCTCTCTCTATCTCTTATATCGGGGTTAAAGTGGGCCAGAACATCCTGGAAAAGGGTTCTAGCACCTTCAGTTAATCAGGTTAAATGTGTGAGGCAGGTTAATGCACATTACTATTGAATTTGAGTTTGGTTCTTTTTTTTTTTTTTTTGCTTTTTTTTCATGTACTGCTGCCTGGTGTTGCTTCCAGTGATGGCATGGAGATACTTGCTCAGCAATAAGAAAATAATGACATCCCACTAGCATCTAGCTAGCCACAAAAGAGGAGTGAGCATAAATGGAGTAAAGTGGTGATTTCAGATGTAACTTTTAAAACAGCTCAATAAATATCACCAAACAGTTTCCGTGCAGTTTGTCACAAAATGTGTGCGAGCTAAAGATGTATTTGGTGTATTTCCCAATATGAGCAAAAAAATATTAATTTCCGATGAACTGGTTACATCTAAGATACTGGTACTAGGTTACATAAAGGGCAGCAGACATCAGTTTATTTTTAAGGTGATGATGCTGAGTAGATTTAGATTTTACCTTTCATAGTGTCATAGTACTTCATACTTGATAGTGTCAGGGGGCTGGAAATCAACCATATAGCTCATGTAACATCTGCTTATATCTTGTTGAATTCAGTTGGCTAAACCCACAAAGAGCAGTGAATATCAGAGTAGCAGCCTCGGTCAGCTGATCGCAGTCTCCACACAAAGAAAAATCTACTGGAGCTCACAGAACAAATTATTATGTGAGTTATTTCTAAGTAATTCTTTTCCCCACGCTGCACTGCTACACCCAGTCTTAGTGTTCCCCCACCTGCCAAATCCCACATAACACAATCTTCTTTAATCACAGTGCAATTATCACTATGAAAAGAACCGATAAATTGATAGAGTGATAGAATTTAAAACCTGTCAAGAAATTCTAACAATGTAATTTAGTGACCAGACCTACTAGTGCAGATTATTTTGTAAAACAACAGAGCATTTGTTAATAACTTTATTTTTTAGGCTAGACGAAATATGATCTTTCATGGATTTTTTTGTTTGTTTTATGTACAAACTATTTTATCACCTTAGCTACAGACAGTTTAATTAAATCAGCAGTGCTGCAATCTATGAAGCCCACATAAGCTCTGGCTTAAAAACAACGCCTATATCCAATACTTAGAGAGCAGTAACCTCTGGCTGGAAATATGTAATGACCTTTTCACAATCAGTAGTGACAAGTTGGAAGTGTTTTTGATATGATTGCCTGTGCCATGCCCTCGGCTTTGCACTTTGCTTTGCACTTTGCAAAATAACTGGTCTGAGCAGCAGAAAGGACAGGCGCCTCATACTGACTTTAAACTGCTTCCTCTACAATCCTTATGCCAATTTTTGTTTTATAGTTAACATGAAGGTGTCTATAAAAACTGATGAAATCTGAGAGTCAGACATTAGAGATGGCAGCAGGAAAGTTCTGGTGTGTGTGTTTACATCAGATAGGAAATAATCCATGGATTTGCTTTTACAAAATCTATTCAACAACACACTTCAAATGTGTTTCCATGGCTACCATATCTGGGATGTCGATGAAGCAAGGAAAAAGAAAATTTGGAGGAAAAGGAGGATGAAAGCAGGTGAAAGTGAAAACATAAAAGGCTGGAAGAGCCAATAAATAGCAGATATGGAGAATTAGTAATTAGGAATGAGCGCACATTAACAGTACGCTGTTTGCCTGCAATCACCTGAGGGAATTTAAACACAGCAACACAAAAAGAAGTGTCACATGAAGTGTGTGCGCACCAGTAAAGAACACTTTTGTGATCGTGAGGTGAAGCATGTTGCTAAGCACCGACGGACCCTCAGAGATAAAGGCAGTGGAAGTGTGAACGAAAAGAGGGGCCGAAGGGATGAAGGAGGGAAGACAGTTGGAGGGGGAGCTCGTGAGTAGACGGCTGCCAGAGATGTTTTATTTCGGAGTGCTTCATCACAGATGGATTTTTCTTCATAGAACATATGAGCAACGCTTATAGCCAAGCACTACAACACCCATTTCTAACTGCACTCAATCAGCGCTAAACAGGACCAGATAAAACCAGCACTTACATTCAAGGTTTTAGACATGCTTAATATTTCATGAAAGTGAATTTACTAATGATTACGTTTAATAGTGACTAATTTATTCACCGAAAATCTTTTTTTTTTTTTTTTTAAATCACACTAATTTGTTTTAATTTTTAACATTTATATACACAAGTGCACAACAGTCAACTCATTGCACACATCAAAAAGATAACTCACAAGCAAGTCCTTTTCTATTTAAACAGAAAAAGGACCATGGTCAGGCAGAGGCAGCCATCTGCTGCAACTGATTGGACTGTGAGGGGAATCCCATGAGATAATGGGAAGTCCCCCAGCAGCATGAGCCTATAGCAGTATAACTAATGATTGGTTTAGGGACACCTGATACATATAAGCCTCAGCAAAAAGCAATGTTTGAAGCCTATCTTAAAGCAGAGAGGGTGTCAGGGTGTCCTGAAATGAAACTGGGAACTGGCTCTACAGGAGAGAAGATCTTGATTTAATTACAAATGACAAAAAAATAAATAAAGATGTATTGGACAAAATTAGTAATTGTGTGTTGTACAGCTGTGTGTCTTTTGCAGATAGTAATATTAGAGATAAGGATTGATCCTGTACTAGCCAGCTAGTGCTAGTAGTACATTAGATTGAATAAATGAGCAAAAATCTTCTAATCGTATTAATTTTCTTTTTTTTAGAAAACACATGAGCAAAGACTTTGTGTTATGTTGTGAAGATTTTTGCAGGTCTTTATTTTTTATTTTATTTTTTTAAACTCTTTTTAAGATTGCATGTTGAGCTGTTAATGTGAGCTCTTCAGGATAACCAATTTCAGGAGAAGAAAAAAGTCCTGAATTTCTTCATTTGTATAGAGTTTGTCTAACTGAGTACGGATTTACAGCCTTTTTTTATTTGGTCTGTAATTAAACTAAGATGGAGACCAGAACATCAGTAATCAGTTCAGAAATCCTGTGAATTTCACATGGTTCACATCGTATCTTATGGACTTGCAGCTCTGTCCTAGTAACAGCAAAATGGCTTAAAAACAAGTGTATTTAACCAACTGTCAAAGTATTAATTTAAACCACTAATAGGCTGCATAACAAAAAGAAGAGCACAACATTAATTCTAGAGACATACTGCTGTAATTACTGAAGCAGATGTCATGAAATCAAATCATGTCTGGCCTAGTTTATTTCTCTCTGATGTGCACAGAGGAAACTGAATGTGACAGCCTGGGAGCAAAAAGAGTACTATTTGTATTTGCTTTATAATCTCTGCTTTACTTTCAAATTGTGCATCAATTATGCACAGCTGAATTATTTTTTTTAAAGTGTCAGGAAAAAAGTGTGTCTTCTAATCAATGTGTGTACCCTGCATGCAGCTCAATCACAGAGGTGCTGGCAACAGCAGGAAAGTCTGTTGAAAGAAAGAAATTACAGTGTCGGAGCTGTCATTTCTTCTGTTGTATGTTGGCTTGTCGACTCTCAAAGGCACCACGGTGATACAAATGACTGAGTCTGAGAAAGGTAGATGCAAAACACATTGTTTGTTTGCTTCTCTACGGGAAATGAACAAAATACGAATAAATTACAGGATGACGCCGAACAGCTGCCACTTTACTGATTACTTTAAGGCACTGTGCGACTTAATGTCGCTTTGCAGTTACATTAGTACTAGCTATGTGTGTGTGTGAGATTAGTAGTTACCACTACCTTATCTTTACCTTCTTTTCCCTTTTGATACATCTTTTTGAACATTTAGAGAAGTCAGATTAGTCAGAACCAATGCACATTGGGTACTTGTTTCTGTATGACTTTATGGGTCTCTTACATCGCTGCAAAGGAATTTTTGTCCTCTCTTCTTTAAAATATTCCTTCAGTTCATTGAGGTTTGCAGGCATTCATTTATGCACAGTTCTCTTAATGTCCCACCACAGCATTTCAGTCAGGTTAAGAACTTTGACAGACCACTGGAACAACTTGATTCTTTTCTTTTTCAGCCATTCTGTCATAGATTTGCTGCTGTGCTTGGGATCATTGTCCTGTTGCATTCAATTCAATTCAGTTAAATTCAGTTGTATTTATATAGTGCTAAATCACAACAAACAGTTCCCTCAAGGCACTTTATACTGTAAAGTAAAGACCCTACAATAACGCAGAAAAAACCCCAACATTCAAAAATAATCCCCTCTGAGCAAGCACTTGATGACAGTGGGAAGGAAAAACTCCCTTTTAACAGGAAGAGACTTTTGGCTGAACCAAGCTCAGGGAGGGGAAGCCACTGACCATGACCGGTTGGGAGTGAGGGGATGACCCAATTTAAGCCAGGCTTTAGCTGTTGGACAGATGGCCTCACGTCTGACTCTAGAATACTTTGGTACAGAGGAACTCATGGTTGATTCAATGACTGCAAGGTGCCCAGATCCTGTGACTACAAAAACAACCCCAAATCATCACTCCACCAAAGTGCTGACAGATGGTATGAGATGTTTGTGCTAAAATGTTGGGTTTGATTTTCACCAGTCGTGGTGCTGTGGACAAACAGTTCCTCTCTGGTCTTGTCCCTCCAATGGGCATTGTTCCAGAAGTCTTGTGGTTTGTTCAGATGCAACTTTGCATCCTGAGCTGTGCTGCCAGACTACCCACACTTTTGCTTCTATAGAGATGCTCATACTTGCTGATGATGAGTTAATCATCTTTCAGAGAGTATCTTTTTCAAGCAGCTATTTTCAACATTTTAACTTAGTATTATCCCTTCACAGCTTAGTGTGGTTCTATCAGATATCAGGTTGTTTGGGGAAAAAACGTTTCTGCATCATGCCTGAGCAAATTTTAGTCCCAGATTGTTTTATTAGCATGATAGCTATGTGCTCCAATGCTTCCTCAATGACAGCTGCCTCTGTGAAAATTGCTGTTAAGTAGTTAACAAATCTCTAATATGAAAGGAAAGTGTGTCACCACTTCCAAAAACTGCCCCATTTAAACTGAAAACGGTCGTGATCAGTGGCTGCCCCTCCCTGAGCCTGCTTCAGCTGGAAGATTTTTCTGTTCAAAGGGAGTTTTTCTTTCCCATTGTTCCCAAGTGCTTGCTCACAGGGGGTTGGTCTGATTGTTTGGGTTTTCTCCGTATTATTGCACAGTCTTTACCTTAAATAACACTGAAATGAAAGAAAGACAATATAAAGAAATGAGGGGGGACTCAAGGCTTGCACAGTACTGTATGTCTAGAACCATTGTCAAGATTGCATTAACTGACTAACTTAGATTCAATATAATATTTGCTTTTGTCAGTTTTTTTTTCATCAACTCCTGCACTGAGGCTCCAAGTAAGAAAAGGACAGCACTTGCAGAGAAACCACAGGGAATAGAAAATGCAATGGTTTATCATGTCCACCCGAGCACAGGTTGTTCTGATTCTTTGACAGCATTTTCTTCCATCTGGAGTGTTTTCTGAAAGCCAGAGCCCTGCACTCCAAAGTGAAGCTTTATATTTTTGAACCATTTTTCAGTCAAACATCAGTTTTTCATGCCAGGGTGCAGCGTGTGATATTAGGCCACAGATAGGCTTTTTGTGCCAGTGAGGTAGGCAGACTGAAGCTGGATAATTACAGCTGATAGGACTTCGCCACAGTCAGCGGGGTTCGCGTTAACCTTTTGTTCACCCAAACCAAGATTTTCTTTGAAGCCTCACATTAATGGAAAATTTCATCCTGTCATACAATGTTAAATTTCTCCCTGCTGTTAAAAGCAGAGCATTTTGCAATGGTTCCCTCCAGTCATGCATTGAAGCATTTAAAATTTGTCTCATGGCTTTTTTCACATGATAACTGCAAGCTTCCTTGTGTGTGCACTTGAGACAAATAAAACAAGGAGCCAATCAAGCCCAAAACTCCCCAGGGTCTTCATGAAATATTATTTCATCATTCTTATTCTCTTATTAATTATAGCTTTGTTTCATTCTGGGCGTCTTAGATGGACCTTTTCCAAGTCTTCTTTTATGGCTGACTTGATTTCATAATTACACTGTGGCAGCGGCATTTTCACCAGTCAGCCCTCATTCTTTAGCTGATTACACGTCCCCAGCCTCCCTTTAACAGCCTCCTGTCTATTCATAATGATATTAGCCACGAGAGGCAACAGCTACAAATCTGAGTGGTGCATATTTAAATAATTGGCTTTGATTGGGTTTAATATCTTTAGCTTTGTGGCTCACGTCTAAAACTTTCTCTGGGTCACATTTGGTCTTGACTGCGAGTGTTGACTCAGGGTGGAGCGTGTGTCCTCCCTCACAGGTAAACCTTACATGGTTAGGCCAAACCTCATACAGATAACTCTTGCCAAAAACTATGTCAAGCCCGACTCTAAAACATTTGTGCCACTTCCAGCCCATACTACATTTGCTGTAACCTATTTGGCACGTCTGGTTCACACGTGACATAACTGAGCCATCAGTGCCAAAAGTATTTAGCACTGATGGCTCAGATTAGGCCCACATGTGTCTGGCACCTAGAACAGAGCTACATAAAGTTTTAATTACACATGAATCAGACAGAAAAAGCTTATACAGAAAGTCCATACTGTAGTCAGTACTGACTGATATTTGTTGTTTATATAAATTGTGACTTTTTAACAATCAAACTCATGACATCATTTATCATTAAGAGAATTTTATTTTCTAATTTATTACAGTTGATGGGATCCATTACAAGAACAGGGTTAGAGTTAAAAAACATGTTTTTCATCTAAAACAAAAACTATACCTGATTTAAATTAGACCAGTTTACCCTTAGTCAGTGCTGCAGCACTTCCATCATGGAAAGTATCTCTAAAATACTGGAGTCTTGCTTTGACCTGAACACTGCATGTCTGTGATGTGTGCTGGATGTCCTCCAGTGTTTCACAGCAGAGACCCTTCATCTGGATTTTCAGCTCTGGGGAAGAGGGTAGTCAAAGGAAGGTAAATCTGTAAAGTAGGGCTGGTGGTAAGTGGTAATCGTGTACACGCAGCCACATGAATGTACTGGGATGATGACACAATCCAATATCCACCCTGAACCACACGATCATATGCCCAGACCATCCTCATTGTGCCTCACTGGCAGATGTGTATGTGGATTTATACGACTGACTATTTAATATATTTCCTACACTGTACCTATTCTATTTAAAATGTTAAACCTCTTCACAGCTGATCATCTTCTCCATGCACCTTAAAAGAAGTTGAAGTTGTGCCAGAAACCTCTACTCTGCTCTCTTGGTTGTACCCAGAGATTCCAATATGAGTATGTCCTCCCAGTTACTACAACATCCCAAATTAATGTGGTTAAATAGAGTGAAGGGATGAAAGTCCCTTCTGCAATTAGAACTGTTGATTATAGCCATGGTTGCAATTACAGCTACAAAATGTGAATGTGCAAAACTCTAGCAGGTTTTAGAGTCCTTAGGGAGCTGGTTAGAATGACTTGCAGTAGTATGGAGTCAATCAACACCTCCTTACTTGGGGGGGGGGGAAGGGGGGGGGGGGGGTTGTACCATCTGGTGCTAAAAACGTTGGCATTATAACTCAGGCTAATTAGACATTATGCACTATCGACTGGTTTTTCACACAGAAAGTGAATTTCTTTGCTCATTCACCGTCTTGCCAGTTAAATGCAGAGGTTTTCACTCTCGTGCTGCAGGAAACGGTCGCCTGCCCTCTGATGATCTAAGCACTCTGATTTACAAAAGCTTCATGGCAGCCTCCGATATATGGCTTCTATAATCACTGCTGATCAAAGTGATAATGTTTCCTCTAATGGGCTTAATGTGAACACATTAGCTACAGTAATCTAAGTGTGTGTGTGTGTGTGCGCCTGAGTGTGCCTGAGTGTACAGGGGCAGAATTAGTCGTATCATAGGCCTTTTCCTTTTTGTGGGTTGGCTTT
Source organism: Archocentrus centrarchus (assembly GCF_007364275.1). Taxonomy (NCBI): domain Eukaryota; kingdom Metazoa; phylum Chordata; class Actinopteri; order Cichliformes; family Cichlidae; genus Archocentrus; species Archocentrus centrarchus. The sequence goes on along the minus strand of NC_044356.1, from coordinate 27,431,658 downwards.
TTCTGTTGATGTTATGAGCATGTACTCTCTATAGTGATGACTGACAGTGCATTTCCTTCTCTGATAAGAAGACACAGTCAACTGTTTGACTCGTGTACACACACAAACACGCACTCACACAAATTACAGCCAATCCAGATTTCTCATATATAAAATAAAAAAAAAAATGTAATGTTTACTTTATTGTATAGTGTAATGGAATTTTTAAGATTCTGCATTTCTCTGTGTGAAGCTGACCTGGCTGAATAGAAGGCTCCATAGTACAGTATCATGTTTTGTCTCCCATATAATGTTTAATACAGGAGATACTCAACTGTATCTCAACTGTATTTGCATGTAATGTTCTGACTGTATTCTGTGACCATGGTGGGTAGATAACATGTTTCTATAGATGATTCTATGCTTGTTATTATTCTTTGTCAAAAGTCATGCAGACTGCTGTTGCGCTCTGTATTGTTGTTTGACCTCTTTGCAAAAAACAAATCAACTCTCACAAAGACTACCTGTTTGCATAGATCTGTTTATTTCAGATTTCCATAATAATGAGGTGTCAGTGAAGTGGGATAACTTGGCTGATGTGCATTCTCGGGTTGAGACAGCAGACTCAGGCAAGAGGTTTGATGTAGAGTTGGTTGTTACCTGCAGAGAATTTAGCCCTGCCATGGCAGAGCTGAGGCTCCTGCTGGTGCTAAAATTGGGAGCAGGAGATTGGGCAAAAATATGCTACAAGAGATGCCTGCAGGCAACATTATGATTGGGATAACAACTATCAGACGTGCAGTACCAGTCAGACGTTTGGACACACCCATGTGTCCAAATGTTTAGAAAAGAATAGAATGCCTTTATTGTCATTATACAGGATGTGCAATGAGATTGGAGGGACTGGTACTGTATAAGGAAGCAATAACAGCCCTATGTAACATGTTGGAGAATGTATGGACTGATGTGCTCACCATACTGTACACAGTGGCACTGACCATTCTGCAGACCTGGGCAAGGAGATTACTATCTGGGAAGCCCACCTGAGAAATGGCTTTGTTAGTGGTCTTTGAGGGGAGATACACTATATTGCCAAAAATATTCACTCACCCATCCAAATCATTAAATTAATGTGTTCCAATCACTTCCATGGCCACAGCTGTAAAAACCAAGCACCTAGGCATACAGACTGCTTCTACAAACATTTGTGAAAGAATGGGTCGCTCTCAGGAGCTCAGTGAATTCCAGCGTGGTACTGTGATAGGATGCCACCTGTGCTACAAGTCCAGTCGTGAGATGCCCTCAATACTGAACATTCTGCAGTCAACTGTTTGTGGAAGTTATTGGGAATGACAGCAACTCAGTCACAAAGTGTTAGGCTACGTAAAATCACAGAGCGGCAAAAAAAAAACTGTAGGCGAAAAATGCCAAGTCGGGGGGAACGGGGGAAGGTGGAAAATATCAATTGTGGCTAATCAATGGTCCACTAGAGTATTTCAAAGGAGTTAAAATGGCAGAAAGGCAATGATAGAGATATTTATGACAGTGGAAAGTGGAGTGCTGGAGAGAGAGAGGGTTGGAGAGGAGGTGGTAGAGGAAGGAGCAAAGGGTGCCTCAGCAGCAGAAGCAGAGGGAGTACAGGCATGAGCTGAAAAAACAAAACACTGCTTTTGCCCCATGTTAGGATAAGTAAAAACAGGGAACACAGAAGAGAGCTTAGTTAGCTAATAATTGGGGGAACTTTTCAATGTTTCAGTTTCTTCTTCTAATTTCTCTTTAAAGCTGCTTCAAGGTTCAGACACACGAGTACAAACAGGATGGCAACCTCCTTACGACTAGGAAAATTGGTGGTTTGCGTGATGGTTGCATTGATATTTTTTGCATTTGCAGACTGATGGAACTTAGTTGCAGCGATAAACTGATCACTCAAAAGTGAGTGTACAACCCCCTCAAACCTCTGGGTGACTGCACAGGCCAACAGGTGGAGGCAAATCTGTCTCCAAACAATCGTGGTCCGACTTGGGTGACTACAATCACTCTGACAGATTGGTAAAGGTTTGCAATAACTGCCGTCTAATCTATAAACAGAGACATGTTGTCAGCATGTTGCTATCCATCTGAATCAGTATATGCAGATGAACACCTCTTTGCAGTCGAGGTACCAACTAGTTGTGTTCTGGTTATATTTCTATATAAGCTGCAGTTAAACTATCATCCTGCACCTGCTATGTAACTAGTAACAAAAATTCCCATAAACACTCCTAAACATTGTGGGAAGCCTTCCCAGAAGAGCTAAAGCTGTTATAGCTACAAAAGGTGGGCCAACATCATATTAAACCCTATGGATTAAGAATGGGATGTCACTCATGTTTACATGTGTGAAGACAAACGAGCAAATACTTTTGGTAGTGTATCAGCAGAGGTTAAGAGAAGGGCTGCAGCTACTGCGCCTTAGCTGATGCCACCACGCCTACAATACACACACATGATAGCATATAGCCTAGCCTACACCTGTAACACAAGCTGTTTCCTAACTTGAATACAAATGAAGAGTTTCCAACTCCGCAAACATTAGTGGCAACTATGTTCACTCTGTTGAGGCATCAGGACAAGTGGTGAGAGAAAATTTGACTTTAACACTTATGTGCAATAACGAATTAGAGGAAATCTAACTTTAAACATGCATCTTAGCTTTCTGCCTGTTGCCAAAAATATTTTTTAGGCCATGATTTTATGTGTCATTTGGGTGTCAGATTAATTTTGACTCCTTAGGGTCTCAAAGTAGTAAACCTGAAGAAGGGTTTGAGCCTGATACTCACGTTTTTGTGTTTTTTGGCCCTAATCAGCTGTTATGATCTTATCAGTGGAGACTACCAGCTGGTAACAGAAGTGGCAAGAAATGTACACCATGCACATACACACACACCAGGGCAAAACTAAACTAAAAACTAACTGAAATTATTTTGTGAATTTTGAAAACTAAAAGTAAAATATAGAGATAATATTCTTAGTTTCAGTATTTGTTAGTCTGGTAAAAATTTGTTTTGATGCATCATCAGTTTCCTGAAACTTTGGATACCTACAAGACTGTGAGTTAATTGCCTTCAAAAAAGTTTTTATTGTGATACCTATACTAAGTTTCTGTCATGACTCAGAAAGCAAGTGGACTCACAACGCAGACTCGTACTGAAAGTTTAACAGTTTATTTACAAGTTCCAATCAGACCAGGATAAAAAGGCGAGTCTTCCAAGTCGCAGGTTTCGTCTCCACTGGCTGGTACGTCCACAAGCAGCTGCTCTCTCTCAGACAGGCAGGGTCCAAATCACACAAACTGACAGGTTAAACACAAACTCCTCACTCTCTCCAAGTCTTACTCTCTGGGAACACCAGGGAAATCTGCATGGAGGAAAGGCACAGATGAGAATGCAGGTATTTCATAAGCAACACTTCTGACAGGGAAAAAGAACTGAGCCAATGTCACTAACGTGAATCACAAAACAATCCAGCATTGACTGAAGGTCATTTCTCTACTTAAGTAGCACCCAGACGATCAGATCACCCACAGTGTGCTTCAGTGGCAGCGTGGGAACCCTGGAGGACCCGCCCACTGAAACTCAAAGGTGTGGTCAACAGGCACACAGGGAAGAGAGAGAGAGCAATAAACACAAAGGGCAAACAGATAAGTCAGCAGGCAGATCATGACAGTTTCTTAAATCTTCCCTGTGGGATATGCCCTTCAAGTAATCATATTTAAAAAGAGTAAAACTAAATGTTTTCAAACTGACTGAAAATAAAAAATAGCACAATAAATTAATAAATCATAACACAGTAATTATAGCCTGATTCTTCACACTGTGCCTCATATACCTCTATGGGAGTAGGCAGTGACTTTGAGAAACGGTGCTTCAAGGATGAATTTAGAAATGAATGCTTTACTGTCGTAAGCTTGTTCTGGTCAGAACATAAACGTGCAGCTATTAGCCACACACGTTAACATTTTTGAGCCGTCAAAATCTGCTTTTGTTGCATGAAGAGTGACGTGTAAAGTGACATTTTAAGCTATTGCAGTTCTTTTTTCTGTTATGCCAAATTCACAGATAGATGAAGGACACGACTGAACAACCAACAACCAACAAGAGCAGACAGGAAGAAGTACAACACTCGGCTCTGCTGAACACCAGGTTAGGGAGGAAAGTCTCACCTCAGCTTTGTTAATTCAGCAGTGAGAGAGGAATGCTGATTGACTCTGGAATGACTCTGAGACCCAGCCATTGGTCAACTTTAGAGCAACAGAGCAGTAAGATGTGATGGACTGACCTAGCTGTGTGCATTATGTAAGAACTAAGTGTTTAATGCTCAGATACATGTGTTGTATCTAAGTGTGACAAATGCAAACTCTTTAAACTGAAAGCAGATGTTTCAGTTTAAAATCAATGTTTTTTTCTCTGTTTTGTTTCTCATTTAACCACAGCTGCACACTTTGTGTAAACTTGATTGTACCCTGTGTGATCAATAAATGATCAAAAGGGCAGAATATGATGGAAAATTTTAAGATTCTGCCCTTCTCTGTGTTAGGCTGACCTGGCTGAATGGAAGGCTCCATAGCATCATGTTTTGTCTCTATATAGTTGATTTATTTCAGTAATTCCATTGTATATTATATTCATTCATTACACACAGACTGATATATTTCAAATGCTTTTTTTTATTTTTTTATTTTGATGATTATAATTGATAACTAATGAAAACCCCAAATTCAGTATCTCAGAAAATTAGAATATTGTGAAAAGGTTCAATATTGAAGACATCTGGTGCCACACTCTAATCAGCTAATTAACATATACAACATTCTAGGATACTTAAAAGTAGAATGGGAGGCAGAGCCTTCAACTTTCAGGCCCCTCTTCTGTGGAACCAGCTTCCAGCTTGGATTTGGGAGACAGACACCCTCTCTATTTTTAAGATTAGGCTTAAAACTTTATTTTTTGATCAAGCCTATAGTTAGGGCTGGATCTGATGACCCTGAACCATCCCTTAGTTATGCTGCTATAGGCCTAGGCTGCTGGGGGCTTCCCATAATGCACTGTTTCTTTTCATTCACCTTATTTACTTTGTTTATACTCCACTCAGCAATTAATCATTAATGCTATTTAATCTCTGGCTCTCTTCCACAGCTTGTCTTTTTTCTCTCCCCTCAGCCAAACCGGTCACAGCAGATGGCTGCCCCTCCCTGAGCCTGGTTCTGCTGGAGGTTTCTTACTGTAAAAGGGAGTTTTTCCTTCCCACTGTCGCCAAGTGCTGCTCACAGGGGGTCGTTTTGACTGTTGGGTTTTCTCTGTGTTATTTTAGGGTCTTTACCCACAATACAAAGTGCTTTGAGGTGAATGTTTGTTGTGATTTGGTGCTATATAAATAAAATTGAATTGAATTGAATTGAATTGTGTCCAAGCACATTAATAGAGAGGCGAAGTGAAGGAAAAGATGTGGTAGAAAAAAGTGTACAAGCAATAGGGATAACCGCACCCTGGAGAGGATTGTGAAACAAAACCCATTAAAAATGTGGGGGAGATTCACAAAGAGTGGACTGCAGCTGGAGTTGGTGCTTCAAGAACCACCACGCACAGACGTATGTAAGACATGGGTTTCAGCTGTCGCAGTCCTTGTCAAGCCAGTCTCGTACAAGAGACGGTTGTCAAAAGTGTCTCGCCTGGGCTAAAGACAAAAGGACTGGACTGCTGCTGAGTGCTCCAAAGTTATGTTCTCTGATCAAAGTCAATTTTGCATTTCCTTTAGAAACCAAGGTCCCAGAGTCAAGAGAGGAGAGGCACAGAATCCACGTTGGCTGAGGTCCAGTGTAAAGTTTCCACAGTCAGTGATGGTTTGGGGTGACATGTCATTTGCTGGTGTTTGTCCAGTGTTCCTGCTGTGTTCCTGCTGCTGACCAACTTTATGGAGATGCGATATGCCAGACCCAGCAATTCAGAAGAGCGGAAGGCCGCTGGCTCTCATAACACCTGAGCAGTGCCACAGACTGATCGACTCCATGGCACGCCGCAGTGCTGCAGTAATCCAGGCAAAATGAGCCCCAACTAAGTACTGAGTGCTGTACATGCTCATACTTTTCATGTTCATACTTTTCAGTTGGCCAACATTTCTACAAATTTTTGTATTGGTCTTAAGTAATATTCAAATTTTCTGAGATACAGAATTTGGGTTTTTTTATTAGTTGTCAGTTATAATCATCAAAATTAAAAGAAACAAACATTTGAAATATTTCAGTCTGTGTGTAATGAATGAATATAATATTCAAGTTTCACTTTTTGAATGGAATTACTGAAATAAATCAACTTTTTCATGATATTCTAATTTTATGACCAGCACCTGTAAATATTCAACTGTTAGTGGTATTGTAACAAAGTGGACGTTATTGGGATGACAAAGCGAGGTCAGCAGATGCAGAGAAACATGCACAGAGGTCAGTGCACAGAGGTCTGCATCCAAGGGCAATTCAAAGCATCAGACGCAGGTGGTGTAAAGCACGCCACCACTAGACTCTAGAGCAGTGGAGACGTGTTCTCTGGAGTGATGAATCACACTTCTCCGTCTGACAATCTGATGGACGAGTCTAGGTTTGGTGGTTGCCAGGAGAACGGTACTTGTCTGACTGCAGTGAACTCTTAATGCTTCAGCATACCAAGAAATTTTGGACTGTTACATCCTGCGGGCCTAGGGGGCAAGGGAGCAACATACAATCAGAAAATGAACCAAGAAAACGAAAGTGTTTGTAAAATAAATAATGTTTATTTAAAAGAATGCCAAAAATGAGCCACAACACAAAACAACCTCCAAACAGCAGACAAAAGGCTAAAAACGAGTCAGAACTCAAACAGTCTCCAAGCGGGAGACGCCACCTAGCCTGTCAGGGGGAAAAGAAACACACCAAACACACTGGCAGCAAAAGCAACCAAAACACAAACCCTCCGGAACCCCGGCGAGAGAGAGAGCGAGCGGTCCCACCCACACAGCAATAATAATAACACGGCACGCAGCCGTAACATGGACATTTTCATGGTCCTAAGTTTGTGGGAACAGTTTGGGGATGGCCCCTTCCTGTTCAAACATGACTGCACACCAGTGCACAAAGCAAGGACCATAAAGATATGGATCAGTGAGTTTGGTGTAGGAAGAACATGAGAATCCTGACCTCAACCTGATAGAACACCTTTGGGATGAATTAGAGTGGATACTGTGGGTCAAGCCTTCTTGTACAACATCAGTGTCTGACCTCACAAATGTGCTTCTGGAAGAATGGCAAAAAATTCCCATAAACACTCCTAAACCTTGTGGAAAGCCTTCCCAGAAGAGATGAAGCTGTTACAGCCGCAAAGTATTAAGCATGAGATGTCACTCAAGTTCATATGCGTGTGAAGACGGACGAGCAACTACTTTTGGCAATATAGTGACATTATAGCTCAGATAACAAGTGGGAAATCCAAGAAATCACTGCTTCCAGAGAGCAAAATGGACCTCCAGGGCTTGAAGAGACTAGCTCATAGCGGATTAAGTTACTGGCAAAATGATGAGAGCATCAGCCCTTCTGAGGCAGTGTGAGCGTTGCTATGTTCAGTCATTGATGTCTTCTGAAACGAAGCATGAAGTTTGTTTGAATGGTGATGCATGTGCTTAACCTCCAAAGAAGTGCAAAAATCACAGTCAAGGACTACAGATCTTTAAACTGTGTTTCTAAATACATCTTTGATGTTTGAATACTGAAAATTACAGACTCACTGTGAGGCAGCATGGAGAAAAGACCACAAACATAAAGGGCTGTTCTCTGGAAAGACTTTCTCAGTTCATTGTCTTATGTATATACATGTATATATCTCATTACACTAATCCTGACTGGCTGGTGATTGCAAAGACCATGTTGGGCAGAACCACCGACCCTTAAGTAGCTTGTAGCAGCTACTTGCTACTCTGAGAACCAGAGTTAAACAAATAGCGTAAAGTTTTTTTATGACACGTGACCACTGAAAGTTAATTTAGATTTTTTTTTAACTGCCCAAATAAGTGCCTATACATGTCTTAATGTAACTACTGATTAGCAGGACTCGCTTCAAGAAGAACTTTGATAGGCCTTCACAACAGAAATTATTAAGTGATTAATTTCTAATTTGAGTGAAATTTTCCATGCTGCACTCCTACACCATAACGGAGCATTCCCCCCACCTGCCAAATTCCACTTTAACCTTCACCTTTAATCCGGTCTAAACACTCACTAGCCTAGAATTAAGGATCAATAAAAGATATTTATTCATTTCAGAACAGCTGTAAGAGTTTTTTGTTCTTACAGAGACAGAAGTGCAAGATCACCCAGCAGCTAGATAACACACAGATGACAGACAGGGTGATGTAAATGGAAAGGCACAGAGATTTAGATACTGTAAATCTGCAGGAACAAGAAAGAGTTTACAGATTTAAAGATTAAAAAAAAAAAACAGATGAAGCGTTAAAGAGAACAGGGGGTGGATTAAAGCTGTGATCTGGTGTGATTCTTCTGTCATGCAGAACTGGGCAGCATTTTATCCCAGGCAAGCAGATGAAGCAGCCAGCTGTCACTCCAAAAACAACCACTATAACCCACCAGCTAAGCACATGTATTCATTTACATGAACATTCACATACTAGCTGTAAATAATCTCACACACACACACACACACACACACACACAAACAACAACGTTGAGTACACCTCGCTCTGTCGCTGCCATACTGCATCCCTTGCTCTCCCCGAGGACCACCTGGCAGAGAGTGCTCAGTGCAATCATGGCCGGAGGCCTGCCACAAACAGAACAACAGATGTAATGAATGAGCAGCATACAGTACACTCCCACACAAACACACTCAGCCCCTACCTTATTGAGGTCAGCAGGGTCTTTGTCAAGGCCGGGGAGGAAACAGGCGAGGAATGGCTGACACGAAGGACTCCAGAAGTCAGCGTAACTTAAAAGGGATTTATTTAAGCAGGGGAAAAACAAATACAAAAATCTTGGAAGGGAGACGACGGGCAAACACAGGGAACACACGGGCACACAACATCAACGACGCGACAAGGAACACATGGAAACTGAGGGCTTAAATACACACTGGGTAATCAGGGCAAGAGGAAACAGCAGGGAACAACAGGTGAGGCAAATGAAACTAATTACACAGGGGAAGCAAAGCTGAACACAAAGCACAGGAAAACCAGACTGTCAAAATAAACAGGAAGTGACAAACCAAGGAACATACTGACTAAACAACAGGCACAGACTCAGGACAGAGACGCAGACATATCACAACACATCAACCTACTGGGAGGACACACTCAGGAAATAAACTAACACAAAACGCTGGGCCAACGGCCCAGGACATGACAGTACCCCCCCCTCAAAGGCCGGCTCCCGACGGCCAAAACAAGAAACAAAACCAGACCAGGGCGGGAGGCGGGGGACCAGGAAGGAGGGCCCGAAACAAAAACAGACAGGGAGCAAACAAAGTCAGAACAAACCCAAAAACACAAGGAAGCACTGGAGCAAGGGTAGAGCACAAGGGCAAAAAACAATAAGCACAAGGAACCGAACAAAGAAAAGCAATGGCACAAGCTGAATACAGTCCAAAAACCAGAGCAAAAACACGGGATGAGAAAACAAAAAAAAAAAAAAAAACAACCGGATGAAACAAAAAGCGACGGCACAAGGCCGGAGAGCTCCAACGTCCAAAAACAGGGGTCGAAACAAGGAACAGTCCAGGAGCTATAACAAACAAAAACAGCAGGGGAAAAAACAGTCCACAGTTCAGGGGAGTCAGTGGGAAATCCAAACAAAAAACACACAGTTCAGGAGGCCGCAGAGGCCAAGGGGCCACAAAGCAAAGTCCCAACGAGGGAGGCCGACCGCGCTCCCAGCGGCGGCGGCGACGAGGACGAGAAGGAATCACAGGAGGCCGACCGCGCTCCCAGCGGCGGCGGCGACGACGAGGGGGAGTCACTGGAGGCCGACCGCGCTCCCAGCGGCGGCGGCGAGGAGGAGTCACTGGAGGCCGACCGCGCTCCCAGCGGCGGCGGCGAGGAGGAGTCACTGGAGGCCGACCGCGCTCCCAGCGGCGGCGGCGACGACGAGGAGTCACTGGAGGCCGACCGCGCTCCCAGCGGCGGCGGCGAGGAGGAGTCACTGGAGGCCGACCGCGCTCCCAGCGGCGGCGGCGACGACGAGAGTCTCTGGAGGCCGACCGCGCTCCCAGCGGCGGCGGCGACGACGAGGAGGAGACACTGGAGGCCGACCGCGCTCCCAGCGGCGGCGGCGACGACGAGGAGGAGACACTGGAGGCCGACCGCGCTCCCAGCGGCGATGGGGAGCAGGCACCGGAGGCTGACCGTGCTTCCAGCGGCGGCGGCGGAGACGAGGAGAAGACACTGGAGGCGACCGCGCGGCATGCGGCGGCGACGAGGAGGGGTCACTGGAGGCCGACCGCGCTCCCAGCGGCGGCGGCGACGAGGAGGGGTCACTGGAGGCCGACCGCGGGGCATGCGGCCGGCGGCGACGGGGAGCAGACACTGGAGGCCGACCGCGGGGCATGCGGCGGCGGAGAAGGGCGACCCCGGGCTCTGGTGGGGAACCCTCGGGTGACGTGGAGCGCTCGGACTGAGCAGAGACCCCCACCGGCTCGGACTGAGCGGGACCCCCTGGCTCGGAGCGCTCGGACTGAGCGGAGACCCCCATCGGCTCGGACTGAGCGGGACCCTCGTGCGCGGAGCGCTCGGACTGAGCGGGACCCTCTGGCGCGGAGCGCTCGGACTGAGCGGAGACCCCCATCGGCTCGGACTGAGCGGGACCCTCTGGCGCGGAGCGCTCGGACTGAGCGGGACCCCCTGGCTCGGACTGAGCGGAGACCCCCATCGGCTCGGACTGAGCGGAGACCCCCATCGGCTCGGACTGAGCGGAGACCCCCATCGGCTCGGACTGAGCGGAGACCCCCATCGGCTCGGACTGAGCGGGACCCTCTGGCGCGGAGCGCTCGGACTGAGCGGGACCCCCTGGCTCGGACTGAGCGGAGACCCACATCGGCTCGGACTGAGCGGGACCCTCTGGCGCGGAGCGCTCGGACTGAGCGGGACCCCCTGGCTCGGACTGAGCGGAGACCCCCATCGGCTCGGAGTGAGCGGAGACCCCATCGGCTCGGAGTGAGCGGAGACCCCCATCGGCTCGGACTGAGCTGAGCCCATGGGCTGAACGGGGCCTACATAGTGAGGCACCGGATGCGTAGGCTGGGACCGCGGAAACAGGGCACACTGCTGCTTTATTGAGCAGCAGGGGCTGCTCGGGAATAGCCGAGGTTGCAGGGGACTGCGTGGAAGCAGGCGGGAGACGCTGCTGCGTGAAGCAGGCGGGAGACGACTGGCTGCGTGAAGCAGGCCGGGAGACGACTGGCTGCGTGGAAGCAGGCCGGGAGACGACTGGCTGCGTGGAAGCAGGCCGGGAGACGACTGGCTGCGTGGAAGCAGGCCGGGAGACGACTGGCTGCGTGGAAGCAGGCCGGGAGACGACTGGCTGCGTGGAAGCAGGCCGGGAGACGACTGGCTGCGTGGAAGCAGGCCGGGAGCCAGAGAGAGCGGGCTGTGAGCTAGGGAGATCTGGCTGCGTGGAAACAGACTGCGAGCGAGAGAGAGCAGACTGCGTGGAAGCAGACCGAGAGCTAGGGAGATCTGGCTGCGTGGAAACAGACCGAGAGCTAGGGAGATCTGGCTGCGTGGAAAACAGACCGAGAGCTAGGGAGATCCGGCTGCGTGGAAACAGACCGAGAGCTAGGGAGATCCGGCTGCGTGGAAACAGACCGAGAGCTAGGGAGATCCGGCTGTGTGGAAACAGACCGAGAGCTAGGGAGATCCGGCTGCGTGGAAACAGACCGAGAGCTAGGGAGATCCGGCTGCGTGGAAACAGACCGAGAGCTAGGTAGATCCGGCTGCGTGGAAAACAGACCGAGAGCTAGCTGACACTGGGGCCTGAGAGGGAGCTGACACTACTGGAGCTACAGAAGGAGCAGGAGCTGAGGGAACTGGGACCAAAACCGAAGGAACTAAGACAGGGGCTGAGGGAAACTGACTGAGAGGGCACTGAAACAGCTGACACTGGGACCGAGGAAGAGTTACTGGAGCTGACTGAAGGCGGAGGGAGAGCGACTGGAGCTAGAGCTGACTGAGACCCTGCTGCTGCAGCTAACACAGAAAACCGATGCGAAGGCTTGGACCTGGCTGCCCCCCACCCGCGGAACAGGTGCGAGTGCCGAGGTCAGCCCGTCCGTGGCCGCCCCCACCCGCGGAACAGGTGCGAGTGCCGAGGTCAGCCCGTCCGTGGCCGCCCCCACCCGCGGAACAGGTGCGAGTGTCGAGGTCAGCCCGTCCGTGGCCGCCCCCACCCGCGGAACAGGTGCGAGTGCCGAGGTCAGCCCGTCCGTGGCCGCCCCCACCCGCGGAACAGGTGCGAGTGCCGAGGTCAGCCCGTCCGTGGCTGCCCCCACCCGCCGAACAGGTACAGGTGCAGGGGAAGCTGGAGCTAAGGGAGCTGGAGCAGGGTGAACAGAGGGAGCTGGAGCTAACTGAGGGGTCTGGGACTGCGACTGAGGAGGAGCTGGAGCTACAGCTGACATGGAACACTGCGACTGAGGGGGAGCTGGAGCTACAGCTGACTTGGAACACTGCGACTGAGGGGGAGCTGGAGCTACAGCTGACTTGGAACACTGCGACTGAGGGGGAGCTGGAGCTACAGCTGACTTGGAACACTGCGACTGAGGGGGAGCTGGAGCTACAGCTGACTGGGAAGACTGCGACTGAGCAGGCGCTACAGCTGACTGAGGCGAGAGTGGCTGGGGAGGAGCACGGCGACGCCGGGAGCGCTGCTTCCTTCGCGTTCTGTTGGAGTGGGAAGCACGATTCTCAGCATCCAGGATGTCCACCAGCAGAGGTGAATCAATAATCTCCACATCATCTGGCAGCCAAGAGAGGTCTGGGGAGGCGGTGGGCTGTGGGTGAAAGGATGAAAATGACGAGGTGGGAGAGGTGAGTTGAAGGGATGACGGCGGATCCGGAAAGCGAGGCAGCGCCTGTGGTGCTGAGCTGCAGTGGTGCGGAGGAGACGACGGAGGTGAGATGACCGGCTGCAGGAGAGGTGAATTAGTGATGGCTTGGAGGAAAAAGGTTGTGTCCTTGCCCTGGACAGGGCGACCAATATTATACAGTTTAGCTTGTAAGTTTTTCCGGAGCATGATTATGGAATGGGCAAGGGAGGCAGTGTCAGGATGGGTGAGGAGCCAAGTGGAGGAAGAAAAAAGTCTGCAGCAGAAAATTGCCTGAATAATCTGATGGGGTTCATCAGATGCATGAATGATGTTCCTGGAGAGATCTATGAGCTCCAAAATCACTTCCTCTTGCTCGGAGGGGCTCCTGGTATCCGCGGGGTCCATAGTCTGGTCGCGTCGTTCTGTCAAGGCCGGGGAGGAAACAGGCGAGGAATGGCTGACACGAAGGACTCCAGAAGTCAGCGTAACTTAAAAGGGATTTATTTAAGCAGGGGAAAAACAAATACAAAAATCTTGGAAGGGAGACGACGGGCAAACACAGGGAACACACGGGCACACAACATCAACGACGCGACAAGGAACACATGGAAACTGAGGGCTTAAATACACACTGGGTAATCAGGGCAAGAGGAAACAGCAGGGAACAACAGGTGAGGCAAGTGAAACTAATTACACAGGGGAAGCAAAGCTGAACACAAAGCACAGGAAAACCAGACTGTCAAAATAAACAGGAAGTGACAAACCAAGGAACATACTGACTAAACAACAGGCACAGACTCAGGACAGAGACGCAGACATATCACAACACATCAACCTACTGGGAGGACACACTCAGGAAATAAACTAACACAAAACGCTGGCCAACAGCCCAGGACATGACAGTCTTGGCAGAGTGCATCAGCCTGAGAAAAGGTCTGCTCAAGTTGTGAAGCTTTTTTCACTGCGTAACTTTTTACAAGCATTTGTTGTTTTACACAACTTTTTTGTTGTTGTTGTTTTTCACATTTGGTGTTGCACCCATCTTTTGAGTTATGGCTTGCCAAAATATCAAAGTTTTCATTTACTTTCACAAGGTACTCTTCAGGCTGACATTTATGTTTGCTGTTGTGAATATTTTGAGTTCAGAATATCACGTGGACATGTGATGGACTGAGTTTCACTTTACAAGTTATTTAAAATGAAGAGAGAACTTCAGAAACTAGAGTCAGCTATATTTAACTATTTCATGATCCATTGCATTCACAACACTATAGATACAAAATGTTGCACACCTGAAAAAGACTTATTTGCCCCCAAATAAGTTTTTTCCATTTTATACCACTTAGCTGAGTGAGTAGTGGAAAATTAATGGATGGATGAATGGATGGCACAGTCCTCACAATCCTGACTGGCTGGTGATTGCAAAGACCATGTTGGGCAGAACGTGTGAGTGTGTCCAAACTTTTGACTGGTACTCTAGATCGAGCAAGACAGTGACGTGAAAAAGTCTGAAGCCACCCATTATTATTATACTAAACACCCCCATGTGCTTGTATGCATGCCTGACAATGTCAGGGCATGTTTCCAATGAGACAAATGAATGTATATAATTTATGAATGTAGCTTGCCGCTCTTGTCTTGTTTTGTCTTACCATTGTCATGACATCAGTTCTGGCTGTGTCAGGTATCTGAAAACAGATGCCTGACACAGCCAGACACTCTAAAATCTCACCACACACTAGCCACTCCACACCAAAAACCACAAAAGACACAGTAAGAGATTGGCTGGTAAACATAGTGGAAACATACAGAAGCATTTAGCAATTAATTAGTTTTCAGTTTCTGTCAGGAAACTCACATGATCTTTTCTAGAACACATCTGTGGAACATGTCCCTCTTCATCCCCACCCCTAACTGTACTATGTATAGAAGTGAAAGCACTGAAATGGAATTAACTTGTTCAGAGGTAATTCGGTCCCGTTTCCCAGGAACCATTAAGACTGGAGTTTGTTGTCCTGAGTGTGGCTCATTAGTTACAGTCTCAAGACAGCTACAGCTTCTGTGCAGCCTCATTAACACACTACCACTGTATTGCTTTTATCTAACATTTTAAATCATCCTGACTTTTGTTGTGACTTGGTGCTATAGAAATATAAGTGAATTGAACTGAAGAAGTGCTGATTGCATCCATCATCAACATTATGACTTGGTGGTGGGTGTTTAGTGTAATGCTTTTTGCTAATAAAAAAAAAAGAGCACCTTCTCAACTCCTCTACAGCAGAGATTCACAAAGAGAGAGAGGAAGAGTGAGAGAGAACAACTACACTTGCAAGGGATGCCAAAGTTTATGCTACCGCTCCAATTACAGGCTAAACCACTGAGCAGACCGGATTTGTTTTCAGTCCTCACCATGTGAACTGCTGCAAGAATAACAATCATCTATGGCCACCCTAAAGTGCTTCTTCCTCAACCCTGCACTCGCCTTTTGTGAAAACAAACAGTTCAACAAAGTCACACCTCTTGGGATCTGATCCTTTAGTACTGAACACATCTTGTGACAAAAAGGAATCGGTGTTTGTGTTTGTCCTGGGTGGATGAACATATTGATCAGTAAGGTTCAGTATGTTTTAAATGCATTGTGCAGGCTTGTGGAGCTGAGAGATTTCTTTACTTAGATCAATAAGGTTTTATGCTTCTGTACATACGCACCAGTATATCCAAAAGCTCAGAGCTCTGATGATTCTACTGCAAACAAGATGCTGCAGGTATTTACATAGTAGGCATGGAAAGTAATGGCAGCCCGGTAGGGCGGGAACAAAAAGGTATCTGTACCCTATTCAGTTAATAAAAAGCTTCTAATATATTTTATTAATTGATATTTTTGATATCACCTACTTTCAGTGCTCATTTTTCTCCATGTCACACTGTTGGCATTAATGTTATAACAGAAAAATAGTAAAGCAGTTTCCATTCTCCACCATGCTCCCATTTGAAATCAGACAGCACCTCTGGCCAGGTGGACTTAATTGAATCTACCAAAGACTAACTGTGTAGTATGCATAGTACACATCTCTAAAAATGAAAGGTACCCACACCGTGCAATGATCTGAGCTCCATGCAAAGCTACGTGTCTGTACTTTGTCATGACAGGCAGATGTACATCTGAGATGAAGTCAGCCACGAGCACAGATGAAAAGGAAATTCAGAATTTAAAATGAGTTTTAATCAGCCACGGCACCAGAGCAGCTGAATTCTGCTACATTTAGCACAGAATTCAAATGTGATCTGATTTAAGCTGTAGACTGTGTTTTTAGTTTTATCACCAGTGCAATCTGTAGCTCTCGTCTGCTCTTACATGGCAACTAACATGTAATGCCAATGAAATTCAGTGACACAATGGAAAATAACTGTTAGAAATGCAAAGTGAGCAGTTAAAGTTAAACTTCAACCTCAACTTAAAGGTAGGGACTGCCAAGTCCGAAGAATACTTTTAACTGACATCAGGTTACCTACAAACCTGCAATGTCTGCCAGACTGTCAGCTACAAAGCAATGTGACACAAAAGGATCTGTTTAAATGTGGAGCAGGCTTTCCTACTTTGCAACTCTACTGACATTTCACTGAAAGTAAGATAGCTGTTACTCCTATCATACAATATTATATAAAGTGTAGTTTAAAAAAATTGCTATAGTTTAAACAATGGATACATTGTTGTAAAAAGTACCCCTTTATTGTGGTTATTGTTTTTTTTATTATTATTATTGTTTTCTAAACAGCATTAATACAGGCTCTCAAAGCACTGGGCATGACTGATGATGCTAAAGTACATATTGTATTGGTCTAAAATTGCAGAACTCTGGTCATAGTGAAATTCCAAAAAACTTTTATTGAATGAGGCACCATTTTGCAGGCTGCTATTCAGTTATCAATAATTACTCAGTGCTAGCTAGTTAATCAGTGCTAATGCTGTTGATTTATTCAAAATAAAAACCTGCAGCTCTGTGAGGTTGCTCAAAACCTATCATCAGCACTGTTTGTCAGCTGCATTTTGTCCACACCTGTGGGACTGAAAAATTGAGGTAAAAAACTGCAGTTCCTCCAATGGCCACTTGAGGCTAGTTTCAAAAGTGAGTCAATCCCCATAGACTCCAGTGTTAAAATATTCACCTTTAGCCTGATTGAAAAAAAGTGTTTTCCTTCTATGCATAGTTTCGTCCAGTTGTACAATGAGTGATTTTTTTTTTTTTTGATAAGTTAGAGGAATGGCTGTTTTGACTGACAGGTGTCTAGACACAGGAAGCTGTAGCACCTTACCTCCATTAATTAAAGTCACTAACCTTTCTGTCACATTTGTGGTGTTAGTACCTTTTGGACCATTTTTAATAGACAAATAATATAGCTTTAGTTAATCTAGTGTTTAATTATCATGTTGATTAGCAGTAATTGGCAGATATGTGTTTAAAATGCCACTTACACTCCACTGTCTCATCAAAGTGAGTATTAATATTGTCTTCAAAAAGCCAGACACACTCTTCTGAACTCTGAAAGCTTGTATCCCTCTTGCTAAAGCATTGCGTACACTACCTCTACATGAGGAGAAATTGTAATCTTGGCATACTGCCTTAGGCAACTGCTTGTGTAGATGTAATCTGTGCATACATAGACAGATTTATATCATAACATTTCTGGATTTACACTGTAATTTCGTTCTTGTCCTATGAGCAAAAAATTTATACACTCACCCTGAAACAGTTAAGTTAGACCACCTTCCTCATATGTGGTACAAATTATGGTTTCATAAACAGTGTGTAATGTTCATGTATAATGATGTTCAGGTAATTCAGAACTAAAGAGAGAACAAAATTGCTTTTCTGATCAGTAATATGGATTCTCTAGAGCATTTTAAATAGGAGCTGCTGCAAATGGTGGGAGTGGACTTGAGCATTTGAGCACTATTTTACATTTACTGAGTAAGACCATAAATTAGGTTTTGGGAGACATCAGACTCACAAACAAACACAGAACCCAAAGTTTGTTCAGAGATGCTGCAGAAGTAGTTTCCAAAGCCTGATTCTCACAAGAAATACTGACTGTCCCTAAGGAGAACCATCAGACATGTTTTTCCAAACCTACCTGGTAACAGCCTTGATCATTTAGCTTTTTTAATCCATCTGCATGAGCACTCCAGCAGCAAATCACAAAAGCCCCAGTGAAAATCTCACTCATCCCACAGCCTGTGGGAATGATTCTGTCAATGGCCTTTCAAAGAGAAAGAAGTGGTGCTTTAGCTGCAAACCAACACTTATTTTGCTATATTGTTAGCAGCCCTTGTTGCCCGTTGAAGGAGCTGTTCTACCAGGTATTGAAAAGAAATGCTCTCCACCCTAAATATTCCATATGTGCAGAGACTCTGTAAGACATACAACCAAGCAGACACAGCTGCTCTTGCGGGAGCATGGAATGGCAGTTGAGTTGAGATAACACCGCCACCAGAGTGCTCACCCGTGTGCTCACCAATGTGCCCATCACCACAAGAACTATTTACAAATATGTATACACCCAGAGCCTTGGTGAAAGATGTTACCAAGGTTTAACTGATCCCACCAGGGGCTAAGACCACCTGCTAAAAAGTTGGATGCCACATATCTGGCATTCTGACATGCCAGCCTTAAGAAATTATGTCACCCAATGCAATCTGGGCCACAAATGGTCTTGATGGCATGGTCCTCAGGTCGTGTCTTGCAGCACTTAGCTCAGCACATGTTCACCAAATGAACTACCAGACACCACATTCATGCACTAGAACTTGATACAAGTAGACAGGTTAGTTCAAGAGGCCACTGCTCAGACCTCTGTGAGAGAAGCGCCTCACAATGAAACCCATGAAATGGCAAGCCTGCATGCGGAATGCACATACACCCTTGCAGGGGCTGGCCTGCCTGCCATTTAATATGTTATTTGGATCACCTCAATGATGCAGTGAGAGCTGTTCCATCCATCACTAGGGGAAGAGATGGAGAAGTGTTGCACAGACCTGTGATAGGAGGTCCCACCGAGCAGGGACCTTCCAAGAGCAACCCAAAGAAGCGGTGCAATTGCTGAGAATGAGATGGTGTGGGGCCAGTTCAGAACTACTAAGATGAAGCTGGCATCTTCCACCTGAACTCTTTGGAGGAAGGAATGAAGGAAAGTAAAGGGAGGGTAGGTGTACATGAGGCCTTGAGGCCACTGATGTGCCATCACATCTATGCCTAAGGGAGAATTGTCTCTCCCTATAGAGAAAAAGAGAGTACAATGAAATTTCTCCCTCAAAGCAAAGAGATCTGCCACAGCTATGACAAAACAGTCCCAGATCTCATCCATCATCTTTGGATGCAGTTGCCATCTCTGGGGAGCTGATCTGCTCTGAGGTTGGCCTGTCCTGGAACATGCATAGCCCTCAGTGATCTGAACCTGAAATATTGTCCGAGTCAGTGGGCAGAGACAAGAGGAGCCCAAGATCCTTGCCTGTTTGTAAGCTGCCGCCACTGTACTGTCTGTCTACACCAGTATATGGCAGTTCCTCAGCTCTGACAGAAAATGCAGAAGGTCTAGGCAGATGGCCTGTAGTTCCAAGGTATTGATGTGCTGTGTCATCCAGGGCCCCTGCCACCATCCACTGACCCCCTTGCCCTCGTAAACTACTCCCCAGCTGACCAGGAAGCAGTCTGATTGCACAACCAAGAGACAAAGGACTGGCACTGATGTGTTGTCCATTCCCACATTGGAGAGCTGTCCTGAATGTCACCAGAATTGAAACTGAAATAAATGGTCTGCAGGTGATTCTGTGAGCAACATCACAGCAATCAGGACGCATATTCAGGAGAGCCAGTGGAACTATGTGTACTGTGGCTGCCATTAGCCCCAGTATGTGTAGGCATAACCTCCAAAAATGGAACATGAAAGCCCTGAGGGTGGCCTTTCTCACCGGTGTTAGGGACGGAGTTCCTGTCCTGGCATCCAGCCACAACACTAAGAACTCTGCGACTTAAGAGGACTGAAGCCTGATTTTTCTCATGTTGAGGTGCAGGCCTAGGTACTCTAAGTGCAGGAGCCTGCCTATGTCCCTGTGGTACTGCTCCTCTGAGTGAGCACAAACCAACCAATCATCAAAATAATTAAGGATATAAAGACCTTCTCTTCACAGGGGTCCTAAAACTGTATCTATGCACCTGGTGAATATGCTGGAGATCATGTTTCCCCATGTGTATATGCCAAATGAGAGGACACAAAGCTTGAAGGTTCTGCCACTGAAGGCAACCCTGAGGTAACGCCTGTGTCCCTCCCATACTGGGATATGGAGAATAGCATCCTGCAGGTCGACTGTGGTGACCCAGTCACCTAGGAGTATTGCCCGTCGAGCCTTTGACACAGTCAACATTTTGCATCGCAGGGGTCTCAGATACTGGTTAGGTGCGCTTAGGTCTAAAATTGGTCTGAGCTTCCCATAACTTAAGTAGAACCCAGCCTGCTGATTGCCTATCAATTCCCTTATAGCATTCTTTAACAGGAGAGTAGAGATCTCTGTTGGCAGAACCTCCCTGCATTAAGGATCTGTCAACACTGAAATGGCAGCTGACCCGTCACTGGTGGCCGACACAGGAACTGTAATAACCCAGGGTCATAGTGGATACCACCCAACGGTCTGCCCCAAGGGACACTCAAGACAACCAACGCCCCAGAAGACCCATGAGGCAGATGGAAGAGACTGCCCCAGGAGTTCCTAAGACCAGAGGCTGGGCTCTGAAAACTGTGAGGAATGGGGAGGGGTCTTCGGGGGCCCTCGGCCCCAGCCCTTGTATTTCTGTTTGCTGGGTTTACCTTTGCCCCACTGCGTGTCCTCCAATTGGACCCTGAAGCTACCTGGTGCCAGCAAGGGATGATCCAGCCTGTTGCATCACTAGGACATGTTCCCCACTGTTTTGCCTGAGATTTCACAGTATCAAGCTTGCATGTGGCCCAAACAATGCAGATGGAACCACAGGCAGTTTGGCCCTGCCACTTGCCATAGCCTGTTCCTTCATTAACTTCACCAGGACAGAGACCTGCTGCAACTCTGTGGTTAGGTCAGAGCCCTCCCCAAGCTGTTTAGCCAATTGGTGCCGGTACAAAACTAAAATAGTGCCTGTAACGACCATCTGTCCCTGGACTGACATTACCCCATGCATTCTAGCTAGCGTGGCGTCCATTGTTTTAGTGGTCAGGCTTGGGTAGCTTAACTTACTTGTATGGCGATACCAAGGTCCCCAGGGCCTGATCCATGGAAGGGGTGGCCCACAGCCAATTCTCTCTTGACCATGCACACATCCTCCAGATCAGGAACCAGAGATACTAAAAAAGGGCAGAAAGGCCACAGAGTGGGGCACTGATAACAGAGCTGAGGTGTGATGGGGAAGAGACCCCATCCCCACCTTAAAACACTCTTAAGCAGCTTATCTTGTGCATTTACACGAGAAAGCCAGAGCCCTGGTTTCTCTCACTCTAGCTGGCAGGATAAAGCAGTTCTGGGTCTAATCAATGCATACAATTATCATGGCCATCCTACACAGGCATCTTTATTCCACAGCCTAAACAGGTATACACTGGGCTAGCTATATTCTGGGGAAATGTGCCCATTATGAACCTGAGGGGATATGCACTTGAGACACTAATCATACCTAATTATCAAGTGTTAGCACGTTTAGCTAGCTTACGCACAAAATTAAGATGATAAACTAAGATGATGAACATTATTCTTGACCTGCATCAGCATGGTAGCATTGACATTGGTCACCGTATGCAGTAAGTATGCTGACATTTAACATTTAGTTCAAAGAACCATGTTCTCAAGTTATCCTGACACAATATTGGCTTGATCGCTCTCGGAAGACAACTATCTCAACCGCTTAATGTGATGTCATCAAAGTGAGACCTGCTATCAGTGCAAGATTTAAAGTAAACAACTAGTTTTACTACTCTGCTGCTAGAGCTTAATGATGAAATTAATTGGCTCCTAGGTCTGGTCATAACAACTAGGTTGTGTCCAGATAGAAAGCTAGGCAAGATTTACTGTATAATATATGCATTGGCAGAACTGTTTTGATTATTTTAAGCCAGTTAAATATTGTTGTAATAATACATGTTTGTGAGCACAATCTTTTCAATTTCATGTCATTTTAAAGTATCATAGATGAAAAGTAGGTATTATTTTCATGGAAGTGTACGTTGGCTTGGGTGCCCCTGATGAAAAAAGTAAATTCAGCATGAATAAAGTTGAAATTCAGATCTTGATTTTCTAAGTGACCAATACAGTGGTTACTGTATGTATGTGTGTGCATGTAAAGCTATCACTGCATAAATGTTAATAAGCTGCCCTGCCCCTGCTGCTAAATCAATGATGACCACATGCCTTCATCATCATCATCCTGACAGCCTGGCCCTGCCCCAGTGAAACAGCGCAGCTATATTTAGATCCAGAACCCAGAATACAGTAGCCAAGTAATCACCCCCATCCTGTGTGAGTGATGAACTGCTCCCAGCCTCCCTCCAAGGATCTACAGGGGGGTGAGGTGCCTCTGCCAAACACCACTGTGGTCAGCCTCAGATGACATGCAACTGTAACACACACACCTTTTACTTCAGATGTGCACACACACACATACACAGGTTCACAGAATTGTGAACGTAATGATCTGAAATATGCACATAGTTGAGCATGTAAACACATATATACTCTCATCAACCAGTAATGCTGTCTGTGACTGAGTTCACATGGTGTTTCATTTACGTTAAAGACTGAATCATAATTATAAGAAAAAAAAGAAACAAATTTACATTAGCAGCAATATGGAAAATACCGTACGGGCCTCCCCTCCTCCAATATGAGATCGCAATCTACTCAAACTTGGATTCCATGGTAACAGTTCCCTCCTCGTTCTCCCCCTCTCTCCCTTGCCAATCTGTTTTAATTAAAGTGTGTGAGATGCCAAAGGCCAGTCATCCTGTCTAGTCGCTGCCTCTGACTCCTCCCTGTCAACTTTGCTTTTATTCACACAGATATTTCCCTTCCATTACTCCAGCCTCACCTCCTGGATGTATGTGTACGTCCTTCCCCTTTGTTTGTGTTCTTTCTGACACCCCCTCTCTTCTCTAAATCATACATTTTTTAACACCACCTTCCTGTGTCACAGGTTACTGTATACTGAACTACTCTATCATGTATTATTGAAGCAAGGCAGATACCAAGCTAGTCATTTGTTTGTTTGCCAGGAAACCACACTCTGTAGCTCCACTCTGAAATGAACTCAATATAGAAGCTAAAACTACTAAACTGGTTTACCCACATGTGTGTGCATCCACTTTTCATATGTGCATTTTTAACAATTAAGATGAAACTTTAAAAATCTAAGCTAGATTGTAGTTATAGTTTATCTGAGTCCACAAAATGAAATTTCTGCAAAAAAGAAAAACCTTCCATGACCATTGCACATGGTGACATGTTTAGATGTCTGATTTTGTCCAACAAACAGCAAATATTTTCTAAGTTTTAAAAAGACATGTCTTAAATTTGCATTCGTTCAAATATCCAGCAGAGGGCGACTCCTCACAGCATATCAGCACAACCACCTCAACTGTCAAGCACGGTGGCGAGGGGGTGATGATTTGGGCTAGTTCTGCAGCCACAGGACCTGGGCACCTTGCATTTACTGAGTGGACCAAAGTATTGTAGAGTCAAATGTGAGGCCATCAGTGGGACAGCTAATGCTAGGCTGAAACTGGGTCACGCAACGGGACAATGATCCCAAACAGCAATAAATCTGCAACAGAATGACTGGGAAAAAAAAAAGAAACAATATGTGTCAATGGCACAATCAAAGTCCAAAGTCTAGACACCTGTAGTGAGAACAGAAGAGAGCTGTGCATAAAGGAATGCCCACAAACCTCAACTAACTGAAGCAATGCTATAAGAGTGGTCCAAAACTGCTCCACAATGATGTAAGAGACTGATAACGGCATACTACCATCTTCCTAAAGCTAAGAGGGCAATGGTGAAATCATATGGCTGAGCCAACGGGCGACATCCCTGTTTTACATACAGTCTGTTTGTAGCGTTAAATAAATAAAAACAAAAAGATTTTAGGAGTTAAGTTTGTGGGCAGTGAAAGCATTATGAAGATGCTTAGATGATTTTTGCCTTTACACCTGAGCAGTCCACTTGTTTTTTTTGTTTGGTTTTTTTGCGTCCCACGGCTGCACAGCTTCACTTTTGTTTTCCTTAATCTTATGTAAAAAAAAAAATGAAGAAAATACAATTCAGTAAAGAAAAAACACTTAACTGACACTCAGAGCATGAACATAAGCAGATTATGATAATTACATGTTGAAAACAAACTATGTTTTGCTTTCTAACAACGTGTCACCCCCTGCCCCCCACGTCCCCGGAGGCAAGATTGAAAGAATTAGTTATCAGACCGCTCATCTGTCACATCACATTCTTTACGCGAGCGAATTCCAGCTAATTAATGTGCAGAGAGAACAAATCGGACACATTTGACCTCCCCCAGCTTAAAATAAGTCCCACAAATCCTTTTGGGTTGTCAGAGCTGCGCAATGGGATGTCCCGATTTCCAGCGCATAAATGTGTGTGCGTGTCTGTGATAATTATTGCAGTGCAGAGGCTAATTGGGCCAATGCATATTAATTCATTAAAATGTCTCCCTGCTGGTATCCGCTTCAAATCTGGGCCTCATCTGCTGGAAGGGTAGGTGTCCTACCAGGTTCCTGGGAGAAATACAGGATGAATTATTCCCAAGTAATATCCAGTGATATAAAGATGTCTGTCAGAGCTGAGCATTGATACTAAAAGCAGCTTCTACTGTACGACTTCTCCTATCCTTTCAAGTGAGCTTAAAAATAGAAAAGAGCTCATCTCTATGACCCCATTTATTATCTACTGAACATTTTTTATAATTAATTTACATGTTTAAATGTTAAGAGTACCAAAGTATTATCGTGTGTGTGTAAGAGTACCACAAGTAAAGGCTACTGGGACCCACAGGGTGTTGTTTCGGCTTGGCTTCAGAATGGTTGCCATAGAAAACTGCCGAGTATTGACTGGCAAAGACAGAGATCCTCAGGTTCTTATCTGATCCATGTTGTTTTTGTGTGTGTGTGTGTGTGTGTGTGTGGTTAAGCTGCTCACCTGGGAAAGCCTTTTGTCACTTTAAACGAACCAAATGAGCAGATAATCAACCAAAGGGCAACATTTACTTCTGCACAGCAACAGTGGCAAGATCGAGACAGCACGTGACCTTAAGCCATGGTGTGTGTTTGCGTATTTTCACCCTACTTGAGGCCATATTGTGTAAACATGCCAACGGACATAGAAATGCATTTGCAATTTCCTGTGCATTTAGTCTTTTAAGACATTTTCAGCAAATTTTATTAACGTGTTCAATCATATTTTGCTGGTACATATATTTATACATATACCCATAACCCTACCTGAACCCTATATTTTGTAAGAAAACAGACTTGTTTGGAAAACTGAATAATTTTAGATGTGATGAGACATGATTATTTTCTTTGTCCCCTGATTGCCAAAAATTGGAAGTACAGTTTAATTAAAACATTACGTATTATGTATTGCCTAGGGTTAGGGTTGGGGGTGGTCATTGACAACAACTTAGATCTCAGAGAGTTAAATCACTCCTGAGTAAATGGTTGAAAATCACCTTCAAAATACACTAAAAGAATGATGCTATTCAGCATTGCCTGGACCCAGGGAGTCCAGGCAGTACTGTCATGGCGGGCGGTGAGACAGGCAGGGATGGACCCAGATGCAGGACTCCAAAAACGGGTGAAACTTAAAAGGCATTTATTAAAGAATAAAACAAATAACAAAAATCCACGTGGGAGCCAGACCAGAGCAAAAGAAAGGCCAAGAAAACAAAAATGGCCACATAGTCCACACAACAACAACAACAAACAAACAAACAAACAAAACGGCAGCACCAGGCCGGAAAAACAGTCCAAACACAAAAAGAGCGAAGAGGCAAAACAGTTCAGGGGGTCTGCTAGGAAATCCACAGCAGAAAACAGACAGTTCGGGAGGCCGACCGTGCTCCCAGGGGCAGCGACGTGGCCAGGCGGGGGGCTGACCGTGTGGCATGCAGCGGAGACGGATGACCTTGGCAAGGCGGCCACATGATATGCAGCGGTGGCTCTCCAGAGCCTTAGCTGGCTTAGACTCTCCAGAGCCCTGGATGGTGGAAGACTCGGAACACTTGGAAGACTCGGAATGCTCGGTCTGAGCACGACCCCCTGGCGGCTCGGTCTGACCAGGCCAAGGCTGCTGCAAAGCTGCAGCCAGCATGGATGGAGACGTGGATGGAGACGCAGGGTGCACAGCAGTGTCCTCAGATGGCTGGGGCAACTCTGGGAGATTGTTTTGGTGCATTTGGTGGTGAGGATGAGTGACTGGGGCTCTAACTGAGACTCTGACATGAGTGGCTGCGGGGAAGCTGGAGGCTGCTGCAGCTGAGGCTTGGACACTGCTGCAGTGGCCTGTGGCAACAGGGATGAAGACAGTGGTGGTGGCTTGAAATCCAAAAACTCAGAGTCCGGAGGAACAGCTGTCACTGAAGGTGGAGAGGAGTGTCGATGCTGGGTGCGCCACTTCCTCCATGAAGCGGATGCCCTAGGTATGGCAGCAGCTGGTTCCTCTTCTTCAGCCCACATTAGGGCCAAAAACGTGGCTGGGCCGCTCTGCGGTGGCGAAGACGTGGACGTGGCTGGACCGCTCCGCGGTGGTGGTGATGGCGGGTCTTGAGAGCGAAGGGGTGACTGTGAGGATGAGCAGCAGCTGAGTGGAGGAGATAGAGGTGGGGAGATGACAGGCTGCAGGAGAGGTGAAGTGGCGATGGCTTGAAGAGAAAAAAAGAAAAAAGTCTTTCCCCGGGCGACCAACATTGTACAGTTCATAGTGTAAATTTTTCCAGAGCATGATGACTGAGTGGGCTAGTGAGACAGTGTCCGGATGGGTGAGGAGCCAAGAGGAGGAAGAAATCAGTCTACAACAGAAAGCTAATTGCATTAGCCTGTGGTGTTCATCTGTGGCCTGAACAATCTGCTGGGCAAAATCTTTTAGCTCCAAGATTTTCTCCTCTTGCTCGGTGGAAATCTTTGAGTCGGCGGGGTCCATGAGATGGTCATGTCGTTCTGTCATGGCAGGCGGTGAGACAGGCAGGGATGGACACAGATGCAGGACTCCAAAAACAGGTGAAACTTAAAAGATATTTATTAAAGCCAGAGCCAGACGAGAGCAAAAGCCAAAGGCAAGCCTGGACACGGGACCAAAAACACTCCACCAAGACAAACACCAACAACACAACAACAAGCAGAGAAAACACAGGACTTAAATACACAAGGGGATAATGAGGGAAAGTGGAAACAGCAGGTAACACAGCTGAACACAATGACACTGATGAGACAGGGGAAGCAACACTAAACACACTGCACAAGAAACAAGACACTACCAAAATAAAACAGGAAGTGGGACAAGGGAACAAAGACGGAGACTTGACACAGAACACAAGGAACTAGAAATAACAAACTGAGGACTATATATGCATGTAGCCAATAACAGCAGAAAACACTGGTGGTGTGTGGCCCAAACTAGCATACTTCTTGTAGCATACCTTACATGACCACTTAAATATCAACACTGTTGTTCCTATTTTGGCCACCATACTAACCTGGAAATAGGAAAGAAATGATAAAACTGGGAGGCATGGCTCATCTTTGGTAATTTCTCAGCTATTATGAGAAAAAAAAATTAATGGAGCAAGTGTGAATGTTTTTTGACTATTAAAGATTTTTTTATGTATGTAATTATGCAGTGGTTTTACTGAGTTGGCCTATTTTAAATCAAATTGGACTGTATGCAGCCCATGAACCAAATGACTTTGACAACACTGTTTACAACAGGACTTAGAAATAATGTACAATACAGTGAAAGTTTCCATGAAACTGTACTGTATCTGACCCGATGATGATGATGATGATGAGCTCTTCACCTCCTTTCGCAGTCACAGTAGCAAGAGTCGGGAGGAAATCAGACTGCAGCTGGAATATCTGCATAACAGATGTGGTGGGTTTGCAAAGCTTAATTTTCCCCAAGAAACATCAGGAAAAGATTTGGAACAGATAATTAAAGATTAGCCAATAAATACAAAAATAAACCTCAAATTTTACTTCATACTTATACTCATAAAGTCTGGAGACTAAGTAGTTTAAGGGAATTACTAGAAGCTAATTTGTTGCTGTACTTCCAGGTAGGCTGCACATTTATTTTATTATTGTCATTCATGCTGTTGCAGCTATATGATGAGCCAGAGGTTTTCAGGCTCAAAGCAAATCTAAATGATCTTCAAACCTGCAGTAAGGTTATACTGTCAGTTTCAGGCACATCACTCTGGCTTCTAGTTAGAAATCAAATCCTCCACTGATTCCTGTACAGTGAGTTTTTAGCTAACAGCTTTAGCTAGCTCCTCTCTGCTAGCTGATGGAGGAGTTTGATGGTGAACCATAAGCTGAGGAATCACAGCTGTTCCCAGTTACAGATAGCATGTTATTTTTTGACACAGCTCCAATATAAGCTACTTATGACAGCTACTGAACAAACATAGACTTACAAGCATAGTTACAGTGAGCATACAAAGATTCCACTGTGATCTGTTCATTGGAGCCCGCCTTGACGGCACAGCCACCACTACCAGTTGAGTAATGTGAGGCTTAAAGACTGCGTAATACACACGGTGGGACGTATAGCCTGTGAGCGTGAGTTCAGGGCTAATGAACCCTGGATTACAGACAAATCTTTCCACACAAGTATGAATCGCTGTACAAATCTGTCAGAAAAAGTGTGGTAAAAGTCACCTGTCAAAAAAAAAACAAAATAACAGCCAACTGAAAAGCTGGCTGACTTGCAACTCGAGACTTGTGTGCATTTTCACTGATTCAAGCAAAATTTTAAGACTTTTTAACCATTAATATCTATGCAGGCTTGCAGATTTATTTACACATTTACAAATCTGATTACACACACGGATCTGAATACGCACACACAGATCTCAGTACACACACAAATTTCCACACAGCTTGAAATACACACATGGAGATTGAGATATGCACACATAAATAGTTTTGCCACAATAATAGCCCCGTTATTCCACAGTCAACTGTCAGTGGTATTATAACAAAGTGGAAGCGATTGGGAACGACAGCAACTCAGCCACAAAGTGGTAGGCCATGTAAAATGACAAAGCTGGGCCAGTGGATCCTGAGGCGCGTAGTCCGCAGAAGTCACCAACCTTCTGCAGAGTCAATCGCTACAGACCTCCAAACTTCATGTGGCTCTCAGATTATCCAAGAACAGTGTGTAGAGAGCTTCATGGCATGGGTTTCCATGGCAGAACAGCTGCATCCAAGCTTCACATCACCAAATGCAATGTAAAGTGTTGGATGCAGTGTAAAGCACTGGTGTAAAGGTGTAAAGCACGCCACCACTGGACTCTAGAGCAGTGGAGCCATGTTCTCTGGAGTGAAGAATCACACTTCTGCGTCTGGCAACCCAGTATCTGGGTTTTGGTGGCTGCCAGGAGAATGGTACTTGTCTGACTGCATTGTACTAAATGTAAAGTTTGGTGGAGGGGGGGGATTATGGTGTGGGGCTGTTTTTCGAGAGTTGGGCTCAGCCCCTTAGTTCCAGTGAAAGGAACTCTTAATGCTTCAGCATACCAAGATATTTTGGACAATTTCATGCTCTCAATTTTGTGGGAACAGTTTGGCGATGGCCCCTTTCTGTTCCAACATGACTGCACACCAGTGCACAAAATGAAGTCCATAAAGACATGGATGAGTGAGTTTGGTGTGGAAGAACTTGACTGGTCTGCACAGAGTCCTGAACTGAACCCAACAGAACACCTTTGGGATGAATTAGAGCAGAGACTGTGAGCCAGGCCTTCCTGTCCTACATTAGTGTCTGACCTCACAAACTCGCTTCTGGAAGAATGATCAAAAATTTCCTTAAACACTCCTAAACCTCATGGAAAGCCATTGCAGAAGGGTTGGCTGACATCATATTAAACCCTATGGATTAAAAATGAGATGCCACTCAAGTTCATGCAGTCTCTTCGTGAAGGCAGACAAGTGGATACTTTTGACAATATAGAGGGAGTACAGGCATGAGCTGAAAAGTAAACATTGCTTTTGCCCCACTGTTATTGTAGGATAAGCAAAAAAGGGAAAAAGAGAAGAGAGCTTATTTTTGCATATAATTTGGGAACACATTGAAAAGTTGAAACTTTTAATGTGCAGTTTCTTCTTTTAATTTCTCATTAAATCAGCTTCATGGTTCAGACACACAAGTACAAACAGGATGGCAACCGCATTATGACTAAAAAGCTGAGTGTACAACCCAACCCAGAACCTCAACTACGGTGTGACTGCACAGGTCTCAGGTCGGAGGCAACCTGTCTCCAAACAATCCTGGTCCAACTGGTTTGACTACAATCACTCAGACAGATTGCTGAAGGTTTCCAATAATTGCTATCTAATCTATAGACAGAGACAGATTGCCAGCACTTTGTGATCAATCTGAATCAGCATATGCCAAGTGCAACTCATTTGCAATGCACCTCTTTGCCATCAGGGTACCAACTGCTTGTATTCTGTTATATTTCTTTCTACATTGCACTTAAAACATTGCCTGCAGCAACTATGTAACTATTTATGGAGGAATTTCAGAATTTGAATTTCAAGGCTGGACTTGAATGTAAGTAATTTATGTGAATTCCTGTTTAATGTTAATTTCTGTGCATGTAAATTTACAATTTTCTCTGATTTATCACAGGTAATCACCATATTATCACAGGCTGCATGTAACTGCCAACTTTACTTGTAAACTGATACCAGACTTATGGCAGATTAACTCTATCTTATTGTCATTTTATCGCTGTGCCGACGCACCAAAGTTCCTTTCAAGACGTCTGACTGATCGGTCGCAGAGCTGGTCCCCAGCTGGTTTCCTCAGTTCCCAAATGTTAAAAGGGGATGCTATACTGTGGTAAACATGTCCCAACTTTTGAGACATCAATTTCAAAATAGTACAGTTTAACAGTTTTTTCAGTTTAAACATTTGATAATAAATGAATAAAGTCATTGTTGAAGTCAACACTGTATAAGAAGCACAATATAAGCATAAAAAAATGACCATTTAGTAGAAAATCAAAGCTGAAATAAATACAAAAGGAGCAGAAAAGAGCCTTAAAGGTAAGTGAAGAGATAAGATGTGAGATAATAGATAAGTGAGGAGATGTAAGAAATGATCATCAAGTTGATCTATCCTTCACTTTATGAGTCAGCAGAGGAATTTAATTTAATTATATGACTCTCCAGCATCAAGATGAGCCCTCAGATTCCTGCTTATATATTCTGGGCAGCATTTCTTAACAGCACTCTTAAAAATTCACAGGGATTGGGGTGAAACTTTGAAGAGAAGTGTTCAGAATTTAAGGGAATGCCACAGTAATTAATTGATGTTGCAGTGAATGAAGCCCAGAATATTCTCATCTTTAATGGTGCCACTTGGGAATGCACTCAGGCAAAGTGTGCATTACTGCCTATCTATAATTGATGCGTCACGTTCACCACACTGAGCTCTGGCTGGGAGGACTGTGTAAAGGGATATGTGACACACTCTCGATTGAAATTAAGGCATGATTCAGCACAAGCATGTGCACACAAACATGCACATACACAACAGAGGCACTTGTTCCAGCTGCTATATTTCTCCATTCACCATATTTGTTTCCCATCTCCAAATTTGACTCTTTTTGCCTCATGCATAGTAATAATGCTGTAGCTCTCAACCAAAACTCTCCAGCAAATATATACATTTAAACGATGCTATAAAATACTTTGTGTCACCCCAGGGCACCTAATGACCATAAATGACTTGTACTAATAGGGCTGCTGGAATTCTTGTATTAATGCTTAAATTCATTCTGTGGGTGCCAACCACAGAATAAGTAGCCACTGTACTGTCACCTATTGGTTTTTAAGCCTCAGTGTTGATTTTTTTTTAATCTTTTTATTTCATTTTTTTTTTTTGAGTCAGAGACATAGAAATATTTACATGATGAATTATACATGATGGTAAAGTGCTAAGTGCATCTTTCTATTTATATTATACATGCTTCCCTTAGGCAGTATTACTAGAAGGCATAACATTTTCATTGCTATCCAGATGATGCCCTGCTTTATCTATCCATGAAGCCAGATGACACACACCAGTTACTTAAAGTGCAGGCATGTTGTAAAGACATGAAGATCTGAATGACCTCTAATTTCCTGCTTCTAAATTCAGAGAAAGCTTGGCCATTAAAATCTTAGAAACATGGAGTCTAACCAGATACTTACTCTGCATGGCATTACCTTGGCTTGCAGTAACATCTTGGAGTCATTTTTGACAGGGATATGTCCTTCCATGCACATGCTATATAAATATGCAGGGCTGCTTTCTTGCATTTGAGAAATATTTCTAAAATGAGATACATCCTGCCTCAGAGTGATGCTTAAAAGCTAGTTCATGAATTTATTACTTTTAGGCCTGACTATTGTAATTCATTATTATCAGGCTGGTCAACAAGTTCCCTGAAAAGCCTTCAGTGGGTCCAGAATGCTGCAGCGAGAGTACTGACAGGGACTAGAAAAAGAGTGCATATTTCTCCCATATTAGCTTCTCTTCACTGTATTTAAAAACCTTTTCCTCACACACAGTACAAGGCCTTGAATAATCAGACCCCATCTTATCTTAAAGACCTCATAGTGTCATTGTCTGCAAAATATGCAGACTGAAGAGGGCAGGACAAAAATGCAGATGTGGGGAGTCAGGCAAAGTTTAACAAAAAGCGAGCAGTTTGTTATCCTAATAAATAAATGTGAAGCACAAAGTGAAAAGGAAAACTATAAACTAGTGAAACTGCTAAGAAACAAGCTGCATGGATTCCCTGACACAGGACAAGAGGAGGTATCACAAATTATAATTAAATAAAACAAAACCTCAAAGTCCAAAAAACTGATAATGCTGGGTAACAGATCCAGGACTATGACGCATATCACCCCATAGAGCTCTTCGCTCTCAGACTTACTTGTGGTTCCTGGAATTTCTAAAAGCAGAATGGGAGGCAGAGCCTTCAGCTTTCAGGCCCCTCTGCTGTGAAACCAGCTCCCAGTTTGGATTCAGGACACAGACACCCTCTCTATTTTTAAGATTAGGCTTAACAATTTCCTTTTTGATCAGGCTTATAGTTATGGCTGGATCAGATGACCCTGTTATCGTCTGATTGTTGGGGTTTTCTCTGTACTATTGTACTGTCTTTACCTTACAATATAAAGCACCTTGAGATGAGTTTTGATTTGGGGCTATGTAAATAAAACTGAATTGAATTTTAACAGACAGCAGTCTACGAGGACTGACTCACTTTTGGGCAGAGCCTCAGCTGGAATTTAGCTGGTTAACTCATATTTGACTTCACAACTCTGAGAGCCATGGTTTATTTCCTCCAAGTTTGCAAAAAACTTAGATTCTTAGAAACTGCTCAAAATGAGCACTCAAATGCCTCCCAATTTGTCATCCTTAAGGTGTCAAAGTCTGTGATCAGGACTTAGAGAGTAGGGATCGGGCATTTTTTTACTCTCATTGTGTTAAAGGTAATAGAAAGTGCAAAGGCGAAAAGGTTCTCTGTAGTTCCCTGTTATATTTCTCCTCTCATGTGGACTGGAAGCTGAACAACCCTTTATTTTTTCAGCTGTTATTTTTACATATAAGTTTTTGTTTGAGTTTCTTAAGTATACAAAAAACTCCCTCCCACATTTTCCAGATTTCATTCAGTTCATTGCAGCTGAGGTAATGAAACAAATAAGCTTCATAAACAAGTATTCCTGAATTCTCCTCATTCATCAATTCAGATCCAACTGGATTAGATGCAAAACAGAAAGAGAAAAATTTAATTATTCACGCTTTCAATTAATCCCCCACAAACTTAACCACAATTTTCACATTAAAGATAAAAAAAAAAAAAAAACAGTTCAAGGTCATTATGTTATTTTATGAACATTAACTACTGTACACCAACAACTTGCTTCCTTATGCCAGTTTAATTAAAGAAGCATATATATCTCTTTTTAACCTTTTTTGGAGTTTTAGAATTGAATTTCTTCTTTCATGTGCTTATGTGCTTCTTCTTGTGCAACTCTGCACCACTTCCACTACAGTTGCCATTTTTAGATTGCAGAAACCACATTCAGGCTCATTGTACTTGAATGCCTCTGATTTTAACTTGGACCTCAAGCTTCCTCAGAGAGCAGAAAAAAAAATCAAAAGAAAAAAAAAAACTCTGTATGAAACTAGCCATACTTTCCTGGATCTATTGCAATACACCAAACACCTGTCCCAGCTATCATTGGGCGAGAGGCAGGGGTACCCCCTGTACAGGTCGCCAGCCTGTTGCAGGGCTAACACAGAGAGACAACCATTCACACTCACATTCATACCTATGGGCAATTTAGACTTACCAATTAACCTAACCCCACTACCTTAGTGGGGTTTATTTTACCAACTTGCAGTAAACTCTAATACCGCAGAGGAAATAAGCAAAACAACAACCAAAGTAGGTCTTACTAATAGGTGTGTAATGGTGCAAATTTCCTCGGTTCAGTTCATATTGTGGTACAGAGGACACGGTTTGCTGAATTTCAGTTTGGTTCACTTGCGTATATGAAATAGTTATTTCTGGATCGAATGATGATTTAAGTGACTAAAATGAATAAATTACTTAGAACTTATTTATTCCTTGCAAACAGTAACAAAAGATAACGTTAATTGGACATAAAAGCCACATTTGACTAGAAAACAAATGAAAATTGAGTAAAAACTAACTGATGATCAATTGAAATCAAAGTACTACATATCACCTGAGAGGTCTGTTATGTTTCACTACTAAAACACAATGCAACACACAACATTCCTCTATTATCTTTATATTATTACATGCTGTAGTGCCACGTTTTGAGAATGTAAACTTGCTATACATCAATACAACCTTTATAGCCAAACATTTTTTAATATGCATGTAACATATCCATAGTAACTAAAGAAATTTCTAAAAAAAAATAAATGTCATAGCTGTATGCCTCAAAACTGTAAATGAAAAAAAAATTTCCCGGCAAAATGACACCGCTTCCTGTTGTTGCAGGTAGAGGCTCACATGAAAATCATGCCATTGTTCAGGCTGAGATTACAAATGTATTTAAGGACGCTTCACCTTCATTCACCTTAACTGAATGTAGCCTTGGCCAGAAGGAGGTGACGTCATCAGGCAGTAACTGCCATTCATTGGGTGTTTTGACCCTCAACCATAACACCCTCTCATCTCCTCCATCTGGTTTCCAGCTTAACTCTTCTCTCCTGCTCCATAACCAGCAAGAGGCTCTTTCTGCTACCTCCCCATCCTGCGAACTGCTGCCTTTCTCTCCTTCCCTGTCACTGCAGCGGCTGTGAGTATTCTCCACAGTGACAAGGCAGGGAATCCTCTACAGCCAACCTCGACCAGGAACATCCATCCTACAGTCATACAGAAGGTCTTGGTATTTGGTGCTCTTCTTTTCAAAGACCCATTCACATCCCTCTTCCCATGGGATGCTAAGTCCCATGAGGATGATATTTTTTCCTCTTCAGACCACAGTACCACATCCGGCCTTAGGGTTGTCTGGACAACCTGGGAGAACTGCAACCTTCTTTCCAAGTCGACCTTCATTTCGACCTTTTGTAGCAGACTGTTCCTTGTTATTGCTGTGCTTGGTGGCTTTTCCCCCTCCCTTCTAAATTGGATTAATGTCGGGAGTGAGTTGTACACGGCTCCAGTCTCCATAGGTCTGCCCAAGTGATCTTCCTCCTGGGGAGGTCCCATTTAGTCCAGGCTTTCCTTGGGAAGCTAATACCACTAGCCTTGATCTTCTTTCTTCTTCCACCAGGTTCCGTACCACTTCCTGGATCATGGTTCTTCTGTCACTGATTCCTGCCTTCCCCCATTGTTGGAAATGGGAAGTTCCAAGGCCCTGATCTTCCTGCATGATCCACCAATAATGTCACGTAGCTTCAGCATACCTCTGGCTTGTGCAACAGATGAGTCAGCTGCCCACTTGCATCCTGATCTCTTGATGATGCCAGCATGTCTGACTTGTTCATCCTGGAAGTCTCTGTATGTCATTACGACTCTGCACTTTGCAACCTTAAATTCCTCGACCGCAGATGAAGGAAGTTGGAGCTGCCCTGATTTTATGTAGAGGCCTACCGCAGTAAAGCTTGAAGCCATTTCCGGAGGTACTTATTGATCTTCCTCTCTACTCCTTCTACATTTGTCATAGGAACCTCATTCATAGTTAGCAACCACCTGAGTCTTGGCAACAGTCCATGTTGGTAAAGCCATGCTTTAAATTTTTGGAGGTTGTCAAATGTCTGGACCCCAGGCTCATCCACACACTGACTGAAATGAAGGCTTGCTTGATGCTTCTGTTTAACAGTTTTACTCATTGTCTGTGAATATTTATTGATATTGATATGATAGAATACTGTAATTACTCATGGAAACATACCTTTATCCTGCTGATTTTTTTCTTCCTGCTTTTATTTTTTTGTAAAAAGACATTAAAAAAAAGAATTATCCCACCGGGGTGGGGGACAAACGTTTTTGTTGTTGTTGTTTTTTTAAGGCATAGTTGTTGAGATCTGCCTGCAATAATAATGCACATGAACCTGACCCCAGCTCTGACACAAGCAGTGGAACTGATTGATCCAGTAGTGTTGTAAGATTGTAAACATATTTATCAAAAAGTCTTCTATGATTACCATTGAAATATCACACACACAACAAATATGCATCTATCAGCCTGTATGTGACTCTCAAGTGCTCCTGGGGGCCCTGTGCTGACATAGGTGCTCTAAGCAGGTTCTCAGTCTGCTTTGCCTCGGGCGGCTCTGCTGGGAACAGGCAGAATTCCTCTGCATAGATCTGGACATCTGCATATTACTCCTCGCACTGTTGCTTCTCTGATGGCAACTCAACATAGTCTCTTGTTACCGCCTCAAAATCCACCTTCACCTTTTCCTCATGATGTGTCTAAGCCCAACAGCTTCCACCGGCAAACTGCTGGTCAGCAGTGCAGGTGGTGGTCATTGTTAATAAACATTGTTAAAAAAAAAAAAAAAACCTGTACATGTAATCTGATGACTCAAATGGCATCAGTCTGTCTCAGTGTATCTCAGTTTACAGGCTACAGTTCCAGTTTATCATTTCTTAAAAAAACTGACACCTAAAATGTGATATAGTGCCTCATTTCATAACCAGATTATTAAAAATGTAATGATAGATAACTTCCCTGACAATTTATTTTTTCATCTGGTGAGTGAAGCTGACCTTTAAGGAAGTCTTTCATCCTTCTGTTCATTTATTTTGCTGTCAAATGAGGAAACCTAAAGCTTGTGAAATTTCTCTATAAGTTACCGTAACTTCTTAAGTAATGGTATCACTCCTAAAGAAGTGTAATGAATAAAAAAGTGTAAATGTTAGAAAATAATATTAATGCATTCATGTAAATATGCCAATGCCCTGAACGTACTTTTGGGCTTCTGGAAGAATGATCAAACATTCTTATAAACACAAAGCCTTCCCACAAGACTTGAAGCTGTTATAGTTGCAAAGGATGGGCTGACAGTGACAGTGAACACAACAAACAAACCAAAGCTATTCTTCACTCTTGGACGTCATGGACCCGGTACTGGGTGTTGGTTCTGCAAAGTTAAGGGAGGGTTTGTGTTCAGTTTGCGTCTTGTCCAAGTGAGTGCTGTATGTAGAAATGTTCAATAACAGCAGGTCTATCAGGAAGTTTCAAAACGGTAACAAATGGACTTGCAGATGAGCTCTATCACAACTGTGGGGCAATAGAGGTTGTGCAATTTAAAGAAATATTAGTGAGGTTAGCAAAAGATGTCTCAACCTCAGCAAAATGAAAACCATTAAGAGAATAAAAAAAATAAAAAAAATAGGAAGTAAATGCAAATAAGGTCATACACGGCTGTAAGAGCAGACAGCATACTGTAGGTGTTAGTGGCATCAAGTGAGGAAGGGTTTGTCATTATGTTTGAGGGCATTGCACCGGATGTTAAGAGGCAATTTTAGCTTTAGATTCAGCACAGTCAGACCTTTCCAATAAACCATATTTGGGGTTTCTGGGACAGCAGCTGAAAAGTATAGAAATACACTTAGATCCTCATATTTGAAATTCATTCCTATTGTACTTCTGTTTGAAGGGCTGTATTTCCTCAGTGCATCACAACAGGCATATTCTGTTTTTTCAGATGTATAGAGGAATAACTCTGCCCACTGTCACACCCAGCTTGAGATGAATCAGAGCTTACAGGAAATCGCACGTAGCATCTCATTCAGCTTGGCTTAGTTTGGCAGTGTTCCACAATATCTGTGGTTTTAACCAACTTGCAGTAAAATGTCCATTTCACATGAAAGACCTGAAATATTTAATTTTCACTGAGAAATTATTGTAATGCAATCTGTTTAAAGAATTAAAAATGTAAATAGTAAATAATCTTAAATAAGAAGCCAAATAAATAAGATAATCGTGAACGCATACTAAAATGGTAGATATAAATTCAATTAAGCTATAAATACCATATTTAAAAAGCTACAGCATACTAATGCCACAATTCAGAATATGTCAATGAACTGCACTGATAGTTTAGTTTTGTTAATCCTTGTGTTTTTTATAATTATTCAACCACAGGACATTCAAATTCATCCATAACCAAATGCAAAAGTCAAGCAAAGCAGATGTAAACTTTTATTCAGATGTTATATTCCATGTAATACACATTTATTTGGACCACTGCATGAGCAGTAAATGTGAGGCAGTGTACAGAGGGGGAGAAAAAATTAATTAAGAATATACTGTAAAAGCTATGGAAGGTAATTCTTTTGTTCATTATACATTCTGAGATTTGATTAAGCAAAACTAATTTTACTGATACATTACCATCACTAACTTATTTAAAAAAAAATGCCCCCCTAAAATTTGCTGTCTAGAACTTTCAAAAGAGTAAGAGTTGGGATTAAAGATTGAAGAATAATGTGGTCAGGGTGCTGTGTGAGAGAGAGAGAGAGACCAAACAAATCTGTTCTGCCTGCATTTATTATTTTTTCTGTGAGCCATTCGACCTAAAAACCAAGGACTCATGACTCACTCAGAGGTTCAGTTACAAAAAAGAATCAGCAGCAGCAACTCTCTGGGATCCATTATTTTAATGGAAAATAAGACAAGATGCTCTTTGGTATCTCACAGATTGCATATGAATTTCATCATCATACTTTTTAGGCAGGC
This sequence comes from Archocentrus centrarchus, assembly GCF_007364275.1. Classification (NCBI taxonomy): domain Eukaryota; kingdom Metazoa; phylum Chordata; class Actinopteri; order Cichliformes; family Cichlidae; genus Archocentrus; species Archocentrus centrarchus. The sequence continues at coordinate 27,392,056 of NC_044356.1, read as the reverse complement.
AGTAGAGGTACCTGAGTCAAACTGATGGGGCCAGTTTACTGTCACAGATCTCAATCTATGCATTCATGTCTAAGGCCCCCAAAAAGATCTGAAACACCTGTGATATAATTTCTATATAGTCCGTAGTGGTGATGGACCATGCAATAGAAAATATACACTTTGCACTCATAGGCCAGTGACAATCAAATGGTAAAGGTATCCTGTATCCTCCTTTTTTACCTCTAACCATAAATTATGGTGGGAGCGTGGGAGCATCACCACCTGGATGGGAAACTGCACCAAGCAGGACTTCATGGCCCTAAAAAGGGTGGTTCGTTCAGCTGAACGGACCATCAGAACCACCCTCCCCAACCTGCAGGACATTTACACCAAGCAGTGCAGGCTGAGGGCCATGAAGATCCTAAAACAGCCCAGCCACCCTGGACACTCTCTCTTCTCCCTGCTCCCATCAGGCCGGCGTTACCGCTGCCTGAGGGCTAAGACTGAAAGGTTGAAGAAGAGTTTTTACCCACAAGCCATCCGTCTGCTCAACTCTGAGCCCTAACTGGACCATTATTGCACAGTGTAAATATTATAATTTAAAAAGTGTGTATAGTGTATAGTATATAGAGTATAGTGTATAGTGTGAATTACTTTTTTTTATTTTTATTCTTCTTATTTATATGTGTGTGTATATAAGGTTGCAGGTACAAAATACATTTCACTGTGCATTGTACTGTGTATAACTGTGCATGTGACAAATAAACACTATCTTATCTTATCTTATCTTATCTTAAATTACTAGTTGAACATCACGTCTCTCATGTGACATCATGCACACAAGAATTGTCCACCATATTGAATGAGATACAACTCAGTGTTTGCTTTGGTTGTCTGTAGTTTTTTAAGGTTTGTCTGCAAATATTCTTTGACAACTAGCCAAGCACCAGTAAAACTGAGGCAAACAGGAAATGGAGAAGATTCACCTTCAAAGTAAAAGTTGCACCTTAGCACTGCAGTCGACATGTTTCAAAAGGTGTGACTTTTACTTTGAAGACAAATAATCTCCATTTACAGTTTGTGTCACACTTTTCATAGTTTCACTGCAGCTCAGAGAGTAGCTGAACGGTGTTTGTAGACGTTCTCGCTGAAACTATAGCTGCAGCAATACGCTCACAACCAAAGTCATCACAAGTTTTTGCCAACTGGTTGGGGAAAACACATTTTTGGGACATTCACTGGACAAACACATTCACTGGGACTTGGAGAAATTCGAACAAAGTCTAGTACAGATGGTCGCATGTACTATCCAAGCCTGGTTGTGCCTCTCAGTATACACTGCCTGATCTTGCATCCTACATCCTGCTACTGCGTGCTGGACTGTCTCAGGCATCTTTGACCAGCATAGAACTGAGGTCCTGTGTGCTGTGGTAGATTCCTTCATCTATGGACATATTCATCTCTATATGAAGTCACTAGATGATGAAGCACAAGGGTTTGTGTTGATGTCTGCCTGCCTGTTTTTGGTGACCATGCTGACTTGTCCATGAAGAATTTACCAACTACACATGCAGACTTAAGACACACTTCAAAGAAGTATAACAGACATCAATTCTCCAGCCTTCCATGTCCACTATGGAGAATAATTTAGGCTTTACGGGTACAAACAGTGAACAAAAGAGTCCAGATATTCTCAGATGATGGATATGAACAAATGTCTCATAATTTCATAAATGTTTATTTTACTGTGCAAAACAAACATTTATGCTGTTATTTTTTTTTCCTTTTAAAATTATATTAGATGAATTGTTTTATTAAAATAAGACTTTATTCATGATAAAAAAAATAGTTGATGCAACCAAATTAATTTCAAATTATAATTATGCAAACATATTTTAAAAAATGGCATTTCACTCAACCTAAAACTAGGCACACTTTTTTTTTTTTTTTAAACACACACATGATTTTGCCTTCACCTCAAATCTTACCGTAGCTCTTCATCCTTTCTGGAACTCATCTTCAGAGATGGCATCGACTTTTCTGGAGTTAAACCATTAGAAACCACAAATTGGAGGCAAGTATCTGATCATAATGATCCACTTACCTCCTTTGCCCTCTGAGGCCTCCATTTGATTTCCTTGCCTGTTTGTCAGAATAATTGGCTCATTGCCACTCGAGCCATCCTTCACCTTTGCTGTTATTCCTTCAACAGTTGCACCAAAAAGCAAATGACCATTTTTTTGTGGAAATATTGCACTTACATTCATTATCATGCCAATATGAACTGAGCCTCAGCTTGACTGTTTCTTACTTGAGGGCCAAAAGTTGAATAAAACAAGATTTTACCGTCAGGGTTTGGACACAGAGTAATCTTTGGAACAACTGTACTGGGAACAGGCCACTAACCTTGTGAAATTAGCATTAACCATATTGTTGGATCATAGAAAAAGTTTCTTTTTTTCAGATTTCTGTTTACCTTTTAATGGTTGGCCGGCAAAGTATGAGGACAGGGCGGATATGTTATAATCTTCTGTGTTCATGATTTTACTTTCAGGATTCTTCAAGTGGTCCGTTTTGCTCTTTTAATGTATACAGCCACAACTCACAGACACACAACTGCAATTTGTTTTCCTACAAAAACAATTCACAATCCAGAGTGGTCCTATACACTCTGGCACAGTAGAATATTTATTACTATAAAGAATAATTATGAACTTGTTGAGAAACATATAACCACGACATTTACAAGAATACTGTAAGTAAGTAAGTAACACTGTAACATTTTATTTAGTGAAATTAGTATGCAAAATATGCTTTATCATTTTCCTCTTCAGACACAGAATTAAATCTCCAGTCCATTTAGAGCCACTGTTTAACTTATATTACTGTAACTTTGGTATTTAACATGAAATAATCTCAAATTTTAACAGCACAAAATCCTGTCAATTTAAAAAATAATAAATACTCAGCTACAGTAGATTCCTACATATTCTACGGTCTGTAGAAGTCCATCAGAATGCAAATATCAGAATCCAAAACACTACAGATAAACAGGGCAAACATGAGGCAGGACCACAGGTAAGGAACACTGACACTCTGACACAGGACACTAACCAAATGAGGCTTTAAATGCAAAAGGTAATAAGAGAGTAACAAGGGAAGGAGAGGCACCTGGGGAACAAGAAATGGGGAAGTAAAACTAACAGCAAGGCCCAAGACACAAATGTCTGTCAAAATGAAACAGAAAGTGACCTAAACCAAGAACACCTAACACAGAGACGAAGACAAGACGCAAAGGAACATGAGGGAAACAATAACTAAGAAACCTAAACTGAGGTATTATCAAGGAAATTCCTACTACATAAAAATAATGAAAAACTCAAAATGCCAAAGGAACTAAAACTTGACTAAGAATAAAACAAAGCCAATAACTAAAGACTCAAAATACTAAAGAGATACAAGATGAAAATGTAAACAATAATCTGAGAGACAAGTAGAGAATACTAAAACAAGAATTCAAAGTTCATAAACTGAAGTCCCTGGGGACTATGACACTGCTTTGATGAAGCACATGCTCCCTCTTTTACCCACATCTGCAAAGCTCTGTATGGGGATGGAAGCAACTCTGTTACGTTTAATGAGCGCAGCAGCAGACTTTTAGAGTTTTACAGCATCCTGTATGACAGGTTCCAACTTGTGATTGATTCACTAAATTCCATTGCCATTCACAATTTTGTCTCTTTCACGGATACAAGGGAACGCCATGCTATTCCAACAGCACAGCTTCGTAGTAAAAGAGCCTGGGTGCAGACTAGCCTGCAGTTCAGACCTTTCAAATCATCTAGTGCATCATGAAACATAAAATATGACCAAGACTCATCACTGCTGAGCAGCTGGAAACCTCTATATGACAAGAATGGGACAACAGTCCTCTCTCAAAAGTCCAGCAACAGGTGTCCTTAGTTGCCAGACATGTACGGACGCTTGTTAAAAGAAGGGGGGATGCTACACAGTGTTTTTGAGACAAATTCAAAATGACTTTCTCTCTGATTTTCTTACTTTAAACATTTGATATGTTTTTTGTGTTCTATTGTGAATAAATGATTGCATCCTGTTTTTATTTCCCTTTTAAACAACCCTAAATCAAAACTTCTAGACCTGATGAGGGGACACCCCCCCACCCCCAGCAAATCGCATCTTCTTACGGTATTTGTCCACTGGAAGCCGCAGTTATGGATCCTAAAATATTGGATTCGCACCTCATTAGCATGCTACAGTGTATTGGCCATTTTTTTTCACCCCGGGACATCAATGCGGCATGAAAACCATGAGGGGGTGACAGAAAACAAATGGATGTTGACAAATTTGATGGCTGACTGAGATCCTGCCAGCAATTCGGATTTTATGGTTTGGGCTTTTCCCCTCATGCTACATTAACTTTGAATTTGAAATAGACACACATAACACATCAAGCTTGTTTTAAGTACTTTCAGCACTGGCACAGGTCAATGAGGTAGATTATCCAAATCCATTACTGTATAGAAGACATTGCTGTCTTTCTGTATTTGCTGATGATCCTGAGAGGTGAATCCTCTGAGGTCTAAATCATCAATGGTGCTAACCCTACCCTACCCTAAACATGCATTAGAAGGTTAGTGGCTAATGACTACCTTCTAACAAGTAAAAATGAGAAACACTCAAAGGTTTTATTATTGATAATTTGGGGTAGTCTGTACAGAAATTAATGTTGGCACTCTCTGCAGCCAAGCAACAGCTGGATCTAATAATCTGATTAGTAATTAAAACCACCAGGAAAACAGCTACATCACAGCAAATTAATGCCCGTCATCTGGCCAATTGTACCTTCTCCATCATCACCGATGGGACTGAAAGCATGTCACTGTAAAGATAACAATGAGCCTGCAGCTATTTGTTATGCTCTCATTCTGAATAATGTATCGTGGCATTTTTCTAAAGAAGTCTCCAGCTGCAGATTTACAGCATTACTCACAAGCTGATTGAGGGTAAAACATGAAAATTCATCTTTTACCTTTAGTGTGTTCTACTGAAAAATGCATAAAAAGGAACAGAACTAGCCGACCCATTTCCCCCAAATTATTCATTGCAAATTTCTTTGTGTTTCTGCTCATATGGTAATGTCATAATGCCTCTTTTCCACAAGTACCTACTCAACCCAACTCGCCTCAGCTCGATTTTTAGGGTTTTTTTAGGCTGCAGTACCTGATACCAAATACTTCTTCAGGACCTACTCAGCTGCAGTTCCAAGGGCACCGAGTTGATCCGAAAATGTGACGTCAACAGAATGCGTGCCACTGATTGGCCAGACAGTGATGCCACTAGATAAGTCATGAGAGCAAAATCAAACCTACAGTTTTTGAAACCCAGCAGTAAGGGAAATGGCTACAGACTAACTAGCACAAACTTTTTATTTTTTTTTTGGCTTGGTGGCTGACAACAGAATCCTCCAGAAGTTAGATGGAGTGACCGTTTGTGTTGCATACAAATGACGTCACTAAACTTTTGGGCCACCTTGTTGAGGGGGTACTCAATTGTAATGGAAAAACGAACAAAACTGAGTAGAGTCAAGATGAGATGCACCGAGTCAAATAGGTACTAGTGGAAAAGAGGCAAATGTTTTTGTCCATGTAGTCAAGTCTTTCTCCCATATCAGAGGTCAGGCTCCCTTACAACTGGAATTTCTGCCTCTGAAAATATGAGAGAGAAGAACGTGTCACATTTATGGGCTACCATAACAAATTCTGATGAGTATGCTACTTATATATTACTTTTTTTTTTTTTTTCTTGAACTTGAGAAACTATGGAACCCCGTAAAGGACACGGGAGAAAAAAAAAAAAAAATCTTTTGAGATATCTCAAAAGATATGCAAGATCCTTAGTTACTTTTGCAAGATATCGCAAAACCTTTGTGAGATCTCGCTGTGCGCTTCCATATTAATCTTGATATGGCAGCATCTGTCAGGACGTTGAAAGGATCTGCAAGCCAGCAAAAGTCGCCTTTAATTTATAATTCAGCGGTTACTGTTGGCTGTAATAACACCAAAATTGTACAGGTATGAAGGAATGAACCTGACTGTCAAGATTAACGTGGAAGCGCATAGCAAGTTTTGCGAGATGTCGCAAAACATTTGCAAATTTTGCCACCTAAAGGCAAATACATGAGTGATCAGATCAAGCAGCAGCCTCAGAGTGAAAAAGCCACAAAAATTGCAAAAGTGCAGTTCCTGAGGCTGGCTCCAAAAGAAAGTCAGTGCGACCGACTCTCATGTTGTCCCATTTGTACAGTTTGAAAAAAAAAAAAAAAAAAAAAAAAAAAAAAAAAATGGTTTTGTTCTCAAAAGCCAATTTAACCCTTTATGACAGCTATACTTTGTTTTTTCACAAATTTCACTCACTGGTTTAAAGTGACAGTGTGTAAATCTCACCACTAGATGTCAGTAAATTGCAGATAGCAGTCAGCTGTGTTCGGTTTTCTTACCCCTACTAAATCAAGTGCATAATCTACAGTGGCCACTGTACACTAAACCCAGATTTTGATTCCACTTAAAAATACTGAGTTCATATTACTTAAAATTGCCTAGAATGTGAACATTACTTGTTAATGGTGAGTAGACTGTACTTTTTGATGGTCTTATTGTAATCATGTGTTTGAGTTCAAACAACTTAATATCATCAAGTTTTGCACCTGCTAAAAATCTAGTTTACACCAGTTTAAACAGACTGAAGTAATGAGCAGCAGCATGGTGACATGATGGATAGCACTGTTGCCTCACAGGTAGAATGCCATCTGGTCTGGGTGCAAGTCCACCTAGGCCCAGGCCTCTCGCTGTGCGGAGTATGAAATAGCAGATATTTGGTCCTCTTGTTTGGTTTTTGTTCACAACTCTCTCGTATAGTTGTTAATTGTTCCATGGACAAATGTTATTTGTAAATGTTAATGTACCAGCATTCAGCAGGGCTGAGTTTTATCATGTTTGCTTATTTACCAAATTTAAACAGACAGTTCAACACTGTAAAATCTATTTTTGTTACCAGGCAGCATGGTGGTTAGCACTGCTGCCTCACAGCTAGAATAGCTATCTAATAGTCTGGGTTCAATTCCACCTTGGGCCAGGCCTCTTGTGTGGAGTTTGTATGTTCTCCCTGTGTCTGTGTGGGTTTCCTCCCACAATCTGAAGACATGCAGTTACTGGGGTTAGGTTAATTGGTCACAGGTGTGAATGTCTGTCTCCTTCTGTGTCAGCCCTACAACAGGCTGGTGACCAGTACGGGGGTGTATCCTGCATCCTACTGCCTTGTCAGCTGGGATAGGCTCTAGCCCCCACCCCCCCACGACCACATTTTCATGTGTTAGAGCCCTGACTTCAGTTCAGGACAGGATGGTGGTGGAGGAGGAGGAGAAAGACATAATGAAAAAGAGATGAAGAAAAATACTATATAATTTGAAAGAACTATAAAAGAACTAAAAACTAAGGAAAAAAAACAAACAAAAACAAAACAAAACAAAAAAAAAAAAACTAACTCATAAGGGATACCTTACGCAGGAAAAACTCCCTTTTAACAGGAAGAAACCTCCAGCAGAACCAGGCTCAGGGAGGGGCAGTCATCTGCTGTGACAGGTTGGGGTGAGGTGAGAGGGAAAAAAAAAAAAAAAGGACATGCTGTGGAAGAGAGCCAGAGATTAAAAATAATTTATGATTAAATGCAGAGTGGAGTACAACAAAGTATATAAGGTTAATGTATCACAGCTAAAGGAGGACCCAAATGCAAACCGGGACAAGACAGCTGAATGTAACTGCAAAGTTTATTTACAATGACACAACACAAGTCAAAATGTTAGGTGGGGAAAATCCCAGGGAAGGTCTAGAAGGGCGTACATTCGTAGGGACCAAGCGTGGAGGGAGCACACCGGTGGAGAGAGGGCGCCTCTCTGGATCGAGAGAAGGAGAAGTAAATGTTTGGCAGCGAGAAGTAGTGTTATACAGATTATTCAAAGTAGATGCAGAGGGTCTTACTTGTGCGCCGGTCTTGTGAAATCCAAGGAAGAGGAATGTAGTTGCTGTGAAAGCCTTGAGGTTGTCCAGAAGGGCAGGCAGGCAAAAGGTAGGTATATCCAAAGTACTGGCAAATGGAAACAGAGTTGAACCTAGCAATATAAGTGCGAGACAAACACAGAGGCATGAGCGAAAGCGCAAAATCCAAAAGAAGGCCTGGATTTCCTACCCCAAAATCGCAGACACTCTGGCAAAGACTGGGGCATCAGGCAGAGCCTCAAGTACAGCATAGATGGCCACCAAACGAGAAACAGGTGTGACTGCCCTGACCACCAGTCCCGCCCTCGAGGGGCGGATGGACTCCATGCTGCCTGCCTCCTGGAGGAAAAGGAAAAGAGGGAGAGGACCACAGCAACAACACCACCACATCCTGACAGAATGAAAAGAAACAGTGCATTATAAGAACCCCCCCAGCAGTCTAGGCGTATAGCAGCATAACTAAGGGGTGGATTAGGGTCACCTGATCCAGCCCTAACTATAAGCTTGATCAAAAAGGAAAGTTTTAAGCCTAATCTTAAAAATAGAGAGAGTGTCTGTCTCCCGAATCCGAGCTGGGAGCTGGTTCCACAGAAGAGGGGCCTGAAAGCTGAAGGCTCTGCCTCCCATTCTACTCGGTATCTAGCCACATACATACATACGCTCAATTTATTTTGAAAAATATTTCTAAAAGATATAAATTATAATATCTACAGAAGTCATTACATCACGACAAGGAATATCCAGCATGTCTGCGAATGGTTTTAAGTTTCAGGGTTAAGGGAAAAAAAGTAAAGCTACGACTTGTACTTTAGGGTTTGTGCTCCTCTTCTTCATCTCCAGCTCCAGATGAGTCATTCCCGCTGCACTCAGCTCATCAATATTACACAACCCTTCATCCACACGCCAGCGGGCCCAGGCCGCATTACTAATTTAACTTTTATTTTTCTGTTTTCTCTGTCTGCCTCACCTCAGCCCATTCTGATGAGCTGAGGAGGTTTGAAGGAGCATGGTGATGAGTTAAGGAGATCTAACATTGCTGCTGAGCTATTGATTCAGTGCTCCGATCATATTGTCTGTAAGCGTAGTTCACACATGCAGCAGTCTTACATCACTAAATGTGATCAGAAAAAAAACATGTACTTTGATTTATTGTGAGCTACAGAATCAAATTAACAAAGATCTGAGTGATTTTGACAGGCGTGTTGTGGGATTCATCACCCTAACAGAACGCCACTTTCAGCTTCGCCTCTGGTTTTGAAAGTTCGAGCGTTACTGGAAATTCATCCTGCACCGTGCGCCTTTGAGGTGAAGCGCTAGTCTGGGCTCGTTTTTCAAGGTTTCTCTTTGATAAGATGAAAACAGTTACAGACCAGCGGTGAGACATTAAAATTGATCACTTAAATTCATTTGTATTGATTACATGCTTTGTTGATGTTAAAAAAAAAATCCAACAGATGCATTACTTTTGACATCGTGAGTTTGCGCACTTGTGGCAGCAGTCTGTGTGTATTACATAAGCTCAGACTAGCCGTGATGTATTCCCCACTAGATGCTATTAACTGCCCCTGGGCATTTAGCCAGGTTTAATCCACTCATACATTTGGTGGTGCTGTCAAATTCTGCTGGTGAGCAACAGCTGTCTCAAGTGCCCCTTATTCCATCACACTTCTTCTAATAAATTATAAATGTATAATTATAGTTCAGAATGTATACCATAGCTCTGACTGATGCCTCTTATGGTTTCATTTAAATGGGACCCATTATACTTAATACCCATTGCAAGTGGAAATCAATGAGAGAACGTTGTCTCTGATGGAGTGTGGCATTAAAAGGAGAGGAGAGGAAAGCTTTCTTTCAAATAATATTTTGAATTATTATTATTATTATTACAGTCAATTATGCAAAGCTATCCTTATAGAGTTTAATAATTAAAATATGGAGATGGAAATAAGCCTAGTAGGCCCCCCCTTATAATTTTATATTAAGGAGCCAACAGCACAGCAAGGTAGAGAAGTCCAGTTCAGTGACCATGGACGTAGACAGCATAAAAAAATGGATGTAGTTACTGTGATGTCACCCGATGGTTTCAAAGCTTCAAGTTGAGCATTTTCATTGTGACGGTGAAACCACTAACTGATTGTCTAATGACTTGTAACTGACAACTCATTAGCCAGTGAGCACGGGGCTTCATACCATAAATAAATCTCCATTTTGTAACATTGTATGATCAAGATTTACAGAAATCTGTTTTCCCACAGACTTTTATACAAATGGAAATCTTTTTTCAACCCTAACTTTCACAGATTTTTACAACCTGGAAGCTATGTCTATGGTCTATACTGTCTATGGGGCTATAGCTCCGTATAAAGGGGTGGGCCCCTAACTCCCCATATCCTGATCATAGACAGTATAAAAGATGAAGCGTCCGGATCTAAAAAGTGAAGCCAAAGTGAAAATGCCTTAAACTGCTAAATGTTTTTAATTGTAAGCAGGTGGCGTCTCCTGTGGTTGCAAAAATGACTTCGGTTGTATAGAAGTCTATGAAAACGAGCCTTTCTCCCATGTTCTGTAATGAAATATGAAATTCATATAATACCTTATTATCAGAGGTACTGCTTGCCACTAGGAAAGGCAGGCAACTGCTTGGGGCCCAAGGCCAGTGAGGGGCCCCCTGTAGGCTGACAAACTTAAAATTATAGCCGTGGCAATGTGCAAAGTTTGTTAACTAGTTAGTTAACTTGGCTAACTGAGCAGCCAGCTCTGCTATCACAAGTTGTTATGAGCACGCAGTGCCATGTGTTTCTCAGTCAAATCCACACCTTCCTTGCCGGTTTCAAAATACCGAGATGTCCAAGGCAATAACAAAAATCTCAGCTTGGAGCTTCACAGCAGAGAACAGGGCTTCACTAACCAATTGGGAAAGTCCATCTTTTCTGACTGCCAATGAGAGGAGAGGCAATTAAAAATAAATAAATAAATAAAAAATCACCCACATTTATGAAGGGGGACACTATTCATAGAGGACAAAGCTCTTTTGTACTAGTATGTAAACATTCAATTTTATTTATATAGTGCGAAATCACAGGTTACCTCAAGATGCTTTAAACATGCTTTTTAATGCTGTAGTGTTTGGCATTTCAAAATGGGACTCCATGGGAATTTGATCACTTTTGGTGGCAGAGGAACTGCACTTCCATACTGGCTTCTTTTTTCAGCTGTTTAACAGATCCAACGGCAATTTTTTTTTTTGCACAGGGATGCTACATTTCTATGCACATATTAGAGAATGAGGCCCATTGTATTCTTTCTGAAATTTACTGCCTAAAATGCCTAAATAACAAGTGCTGAAGTAGATTTATTTGTGTATCTCTTTAATTTTTAATTCCTCCACAAATCAAATTTCAGCACTGGAAAAAAGTGGGAAGTAGAACATTGAGCCAAGTGTTGTGAGAAGAGTGCTTTCAAAGCCAGAATGCCAAAGACATTCACAGTCAAAGGCTTTGTTATAACAGGAAACTTTCCTCACGATGGTGCTAATGGGCGTCCTTGCTCGCAGATAAATGCTCATGCCGTCTTATTTGCAGCTTTGTGCGCAGACGCTCGCCTGCATCAGAAAGACGACAGTCTTCGTTTTGCCGTTGAAGAAGCTACTTTTCTGCTTCATTAGCAGAAAACAACATGCTGAAGCTTTTCACTTTGGTATCAAAGACTTTGGACCATCTGCCACTTTTTGAATAAGATACAGAGGATGTTGTGGGAATGGAGAGCCGTTTTGTATACAATGATTTCCTTTGAGACTATAACTCTTCGAGGGAAAAAGTAAGCAAAATATTCAGAGCTGTACTCTCTGACTTCCACAGTTATTTCACTCATTTGACATCAAATCTCTGAAAATTGCTTCTTAGAACAAACTTCCACAAAGGTTTCTAAGTACAAATTTGATATGTTAGTAGCAGAGAAGCTTATTAAAAACAATCATTCATCATCATCTGTTCTCAACGGTCATTAAGTCCTCCTGTGATGATCTTACGGATGAGAACATCCCCTCCTCACAGCTGAAGAAGATTAAAGAGAAGCATTACAGTGGGCATTCAAAGCATTAGTGAGAGATGCATTAAAACTAGCCATCTCAGTCTGGCTAGACACAAGTGCTGAAGTCTGTGAAACGATGGCCTGAAGAGTTACACACATCTGAAACAGGATCTAGTGAAGCCATGTTAGATTCAGATTCATTCCAGCAGGCATTATGTATTCATTGCTTCTCTCAACTGGCTCTAACATTTTGCCTTATACTTTGTGGCTCACAGAGTCACGACTCACTACAGGAGGTGCTTGCATATTTAAAACAAGATGTGTGAAAGAGCTCTCAGGGATGATTTTCATTGGGATTACAATGAAAATGAAAAATGAAAGTCCCTCTCCTGCTTGCAGAAATAGCGGTATAATCCCTCTATAGATGCACAGGTGGTATCAGCTGTAGGGATGTGCAGCTATGAAAACTGTCATCCTTTGTTCAACCAATTCAGGATGAAAACGCTGCAGTTAACTTTAAAGTTGTTCAGACAGTGTCAGCAAAAAGACATTCAACACAATCTGCAGGTGTTAAGCCCCTTCGTAAACCTGGACACAAGCGCAGAGCACAGTGGTAAGGTTTAGTCCACAGAAGAAAAAAATAAACGGCTGAGCCTAGATTTTCACACACTCCTGTTTTCTCTGCTTTCCCATTCCTCTGTGTGAGTGTCTCCGACTCCAAACTCAGACTGAGTTTGTGAAGGTTTGGTTACAAGGAGCTGAGCTATGAATACCACTAGCAATGAGACAATCTGGCATCGGCTTGAAGAAAGCTTCTGTGTTTTAAAGTCCAATAGCCCACAGGTGAGAAACGAGGATCAGGGACAGCAGTGTGTAAAATGCGTGGGTGGAATCCACTCCACTGCACGCACACAAACACACACACATACATGAAGATGAAGATTACTGCCAGACCTGCTGAATCAAGAAATCATTTAAACAGAACCTGTCTCACAAAGTGAAATAGGTAAAAAGATCTCAAAAAGCAATACATCATGCCACTCCAAAGAAACAGCTGCAACACAAAGTCATTGACATCTATCAGTCTGGAAAGGGTTACAAAGTCGCTTCTAAGCCTTTGAGACTGCAGCAAGCCACGGTGAGAAAGCCATTATCCACAAATGGAAAAAATTGGAACAGTGGTGAATCTTCTCAGGAGTGGTGAGCCTAACAAAATTATTCCAAGAGCTCATCAACGACTCATCCAGGAGGTCATAAAAGAACCCAGAACAACATCCCAGCTCTCTATCAAAAAATCCTGAACGAGAATATCATCAACCCTGAAGGAGAAGGCCATCAGTTCATGCCCTGAAGCTCAAGAGTGCTCATGTAACAGAACAATGATGTAAAACATGCCAGCAAGTCCCCCTCTGAATGGCTCAAAAAAAAAAAAAAAAAAAGAAAACACACAATGAAGGTTTTGGAGTGGCCTAGTCAAAGTCCAGACTTAAATCAGAATGAGATGTTTGGCATGACCTTAATAACGGGCTGTTCATGCTTGAAAACCCTCCAATGTGGCTGAATTCAAAGGGTTTTACAAAGAAGAGTGGGCCAAAAATCCTCCATAGTGATGTGAAAGACTCAGTGATCATACAAATGTACTCAGGTTATCTTTGTCTGATATTAAAATCTGTTTGATGATCTGAAACATTTAAGTGTGACAATTGTGCAAAAAAAAATTAAGAAATTAGGAAGGGGGTAAATAGTTTTCACGGCACTGTAAATGTTAATTCAGTGGTGAAAGGAAATGTTCAGCATTGTTCTGACATCAAATAAAAGTGAAATAGATTCTTTTTTTTCTCTGTCTCTGGGATCCCCTGTGCCTCACCTCAACATATTTCCCCAAAGACCTAAAGGATGTGAGTCTGGGCAGGATGATAGCAGCCAGGCTGAGCCCAGTCACCTAACAATACTCACTCCTCAAATAACATCAGGACAAAGTAGCACATCACTTGCTCCTCCAGCACCATCCAAGGGCTCTGCTGATCAGTTATAAATTAACACTTAACACCTTTCTAAATGAGCAGGCCATATCATTAGTGTGATATATGCCAGTGTCGAGTTTCAAAAGGAATAGCAGCAGGTGGGGAATATTTACTGAGTCTATGAGGGAATGAGAATACGCAGGCAACCGCATTTGGCAAAAGAAGCACCTGAGGCAAACAGGAAAAGCAAGCAACAAAGTAACTCCCTCAATCCATCCATTATCTTCTGCTTTTCCAAAGTTGTGTCGCAGTGGCAACAGGCTAAGCAGGGTATTCCAGACATCCTTCTCCCCAGCCACACATTCTAGTTCATCCTAGGGATCCAGAGGCATTCCCGGGCCAGATAAGATATATAATCTCTCCCGTGGGTTCTGGAACTACCAGCCCTGGGATCTCCTTCTGGTTTGGCATGCCAGAACCACCTCAACTGACTACTTTTGACTCACAAGAGCAGTGGCTCTACCTGGTATCCCTCTGAATGTCCGAGCTCCTCGTACTGTCTGTAAAGCTGAGCCCCGCCACCCTACAAAAGAAACTAATTCCGGCCATTTGCGTTCATGACCTTACTCTTTTGCTCACTGCCCAGTTTTTATGACAATAGGTGAAGGTTGGGACTGGTAAATCGGATGCTTTGCTTTTCAGATCAGCTCTCTCTTCAACATAACAATCTGGTAGAATACCCGAATTACTGCTGACGCCACACCAATCAAACCCTAACACGCGCTCCACCTTTCTATTACTTATGAATAAGGCCCCAAAATATTTGTACTCACTTATTTGAGGTAGCCTCTCTCCCCTAACCCAGAGGGAGGATTCCACTGTTTTCCAGCAGATAACCATGAGATTATGTTCATGAAATTAAGAACCAGGCTCAAAGAAAAGAAACAACCCTGGTGGAGTCCAACATCTGCTGAAAACGTCCTTGACTTTATGCCAAGGATGCGGGCATAGCACTCACTTCGATTACACAAGGACTTGATAGCCTGTAGCAGACGCCCCAGAACCTCCGTGCACACCACAGTTGCCCTTTAGGAACCCAGTCATAAGAACACTGGTTGGAGCCTCAACCAATTATTCCACAAACCTGGAATAAACTTTCTCTGGGAGGCTGAAGAGTGTAACAAGGTAACTGGTTATTGAAAATTTTTAAATAAACCTGAGCGATACTATGACTTTATACTGCAGCTTAGAGGTGGATGACAACCACAAAATTTTGGGAACAATAGTGCGAGAACCAGTCTAGCAAATTACTGTTCTTTGTAAATCTGTTAGGTAATGGATTACTTTTTAATAGCAGTAATTTAACTGGTTATTTTTAAAAGTAACCTTAACCAAAACTGTGGAACAGGCAGCAATATCACAAAGAGAACATGACATTGATGTGGACTGCATACGTGAATGACTCTAGGTGGTGTTTATCACATATTTTCCAGTCAAGCTTTGAGTCGAAGGTCAGACCAGGTGGCAGCTTGATTACACAGTAGCTAAGACACAAATACAGGAACACAGATGAGCAGGCAGACTTTCTTGAAATCATATCTGCTCTTTACTGAATGCTTAATTCTAGGGGGCAGGATTCCCCGCATTGTTCATAGCTGTGCTGGAGCTATGGGACAAGTGCAGGGCAGCGCTGTTGCCATTGTATTTCCTGAAAAGACAACTATCCTGTTACATGTCCACTTTTACTCCTGGATTTTCCATGTGTCATGGATCCTGGATCAAATGAAACTGTGGAAAACACTCTGACAGGTATTATTTATTTATTTTAATCTCTGGCCACCTGTCATGGGAGAAGATTCGGGTGTTTGAGCCCTAATAGCTGGCAGAGACAAGTGTGAACCTAAGCTGTTTCCTAGCAACTCAGTTGCACTGAAACGGTCTATAACCTGGATGCAGATCCTTCAATGCAAAGTGGCTGTTTGTTTGGTGTTTGCCTTATTGCTGACTGCAGCCTCACACCAGGAGGTGAAAAACAGACCCCCAGCACCTGAGCTCGGTAATAAAAGCCTACTCTGACAGTGATGCCTGCAGGGCGGCAACATGTAAACCAGACCATAACTCACAGGAGGAATACCTAGTTTGAACAACTCTTCCATACACAGACCTCAGCAGGAGGTGTTTTTGTCATGTGTGTATATGGTGCTTTACCATTTTAGTCAAATTTGAGGACAAAACAGATCTATGAGACTGGCACTGCAAGAGGTGTATTGCCTTAGAAGGCGGATGACGTGTGTTGGCACAAAACTTAACATTAAATAAAAATATTGCTTCAGTGCCAGTGGTGATTTCTTTTCTGCCTTTTTTTTGTTTTGTTTTACCCTTGTTTTTGCTTGTGGCAGTGAGGTAGCCTTTGACAGTTCTGAGCTCATATCTGTGAGAAGTTGTTCCATTACTGATGTCAGTAATTTATCTCCTCCCTACATGTTTCATCAGAATTACAGCAAGACTGTTAGATAATTTTTATATTATTATACAAACCTGGAATTTGTTTCTCTTTTAAATAATTGTTGTAAATTTCTAATCTGGATGGCAACAAGAAATGTAACTTTTTTTGTGAAGTTTTATTGCTTTTACTATGTTCATAAAACATGCAGTATACATTGTAGTATAATTATACATTATTTAGGGCTGTAGTCATGTAGTCAATCAAACCTACTCTAAACCAGTTAGTCAGTGAGGGGTCTATGCATGTTCTCACAATGCAGCATCCTCCTGGGCTGAAAAATTAATCTAATGCAGCAATAATTTAAAACTGCAAATGGCTGGAAGAAAACTGTTTAACTGTGAAACATGAAAGTTTGGATGGATTCTCAGAAGGGTTAATTATGTGCTCAATCTCAAAAAGACCAAGGAACCTGGGAGCTAGTTTTGTGCAAAATGCATTTGAGCATGATGTCTCTAGACCCCAGGGTGTCTCTAAACTCCAGGGTGGCAGGCAAACCTGGCAGTGTGTATCAAATGCTCACACTTGTGAGCATATAAAGGAAGGCTGGGATGACCTGAACCAGGATCGAGCTCAGATTGCTGACCTTGTTTAACCAGATTCATCACCTCTCAGGAGGGCGTCCGGGGATGATGGGCTGAAATTGGAGGTGAACTGACTGGAAAGAGCAGCCAGTTAAATATTACTGGATCTGGTACGGTAAATAATGGTAAAGTTAAAACAGCCAAAAAACAAGGACCACCTAACCTGATGGGATTTCAAGTGCTTCCCATTCTGGAGGTAGGACAGGTTTTTGTGGTTTGCCCACACCACAGAAGGCTGATCTGCTCGCCTACAACCAGTCCCTCCATGCTTCTAAGAGTCGCTTAACTGATAGGAACTTGCAGTTGCTCACATCATAATTTCTTTCTGCAGGAAAATAGGTAACAAGAAAAGAATGCACATGGGTGCGACTTAGCATCAGGGTCACTGTGTTGGTATTTTTTAAAAGCTGAATTGTTTTGTTCTTTGTTTGAAGTTGGTGGAATCCATTCTCAACACATAATAAACGCATAATAAAGAAATATAATCGAAGCAAGTGCCTTACAGATGAAACCAGAAGGAAAATGGTGAACATACTGGCAGCTGATATGACAGAGAAAGATTGGTAATTTGTAAATAGTTCTTAGTTAGCTCACTGTAGTGTTCAGATTAAATTCAAGTCTTGGTCAAATCCAGTGCATACAATATACATTGACTTTTTTAATCTTACAGGACATCACCACCCAGAGAGGTTAAAGAAATCTATGCCAGAGGAACTGTGAGCTTACTGTATTCCCCTACCTCAGCGATCCATTCTCCAGGACTGGTTATGTAAGTCACACACTTTTAGCTGTGTTACTATTAAATGATACATTGAAACCTTTTCATTTTCTATCGGAGCATATTTTTAACTGATGAAGCTGCTTTGTCCACATGAGTTTCCTTAATTTGCAGTTGTGAAACTATTGCTGAGATGTTTTTTTCACCTTTCAACTGTGTTTTATAAAAACATTTTAAAAATATAACGAACAAGGCCACAAACATTTGAAAGCCATAAATCCAGTTGTGGACATTACTCGTGCAAAGATGTATGCAGCTGAGGTAAATGAAAGTGAACTTAGACATTTTAGTGGAGACATACTGAGATGTTTTGTTTGGCACAGTTGGGCACCATCTAGAAAAGTGGCCATTCCTTGTGTTTTTTCTTGCAAAACTTACTAAACTTTTTTTATATGTCTAAAATGGCTTGTTTTTTTTTATTTACTTTTTTTTTAACTAATTACCTTTTTTTTTCACCTGATTTCAATCAAACAAAAAGAAGCTGCTGTGTTTGACTCCAACTGGAGCACTTTAATTGAAAATTTACATGCGAACAATTAACATTTTCATGAGTCTAATCAAAAAAATCTGTCATCAAATATTTGGAACTTTATAGTGCTCAACTGTGCTCGCCATGCCACAGCTCAAAACAATTTCTTTTTGAGATCAGACAGACATTACGAGCTCTACAATAAATTGGAGTTTTCACCTTCAGGATGTCTGTGTTGTGGCAGTCAAGGCCGTGTGATCTGCTCGGACCGAGATGTGCAGTGATATCATTTTATTGCCATTTGCTTATTTTTTGATTCACCTGCTTCTGGTTTTAACTGTTTGGTTGGCATAGAAATGCTTTTTTATGAGCTTTTAACTATGATTCTGACGTTTCTGTGGCTATTAAATATGTCTGTCTGTTTTTGTCATCCTTTCAGCCCCGAAGGAGCATTATTATGATGGTGCAAGCGGCACTGGGTACTATTCAGGGATCTACTGCTAGAGACAGACAAGCATCATATGGAGGTAAACCATTAACAACACTTGAGGAAGATCTGAAACTATGGGGATGGGTTTGAATTTTTTTTTTTTTGAAGTTGAAGTTTTTTCCTATATTGAAAAGCATCATCTGAGGAAGCATTTTGTGGCTCCATCTTGGGCTTGGTGGACCAGCTGACAGATGGGAGTCCCAGTTTGTTCCACAGACTGTCCTGAGTGAAGACGAGTGTAAGGCAGCCACTGCACTGATTAAACATTCAGCCGATGAGGACACAATCAAAAAGATGAAGCTCACATTTGACATCTGACACAACATAGTCCTCGAGCAACGTACTCTACATCTTTCCACGTTTCAAAGATGTCAAAGGCTTGGCAATGATTTAAATGATTACTTTGACTGTTTTGCAATTTCACAGTTATGTAAAAATTATGTGTATTTTTCTGACAGTCAAAAAATGAATACAATTAATCTTGCTGTGAACTGTAAAAGTTCTTCATTATCCTCACCCTAGGTGGAGCAGGATTTTGTTCTGATGTTTGGAGAAGATGTCTCCGGCGAGTTTCTGGAGAAATGGACGACCACATTCAAGAGAAAGATCATCCAACAATGCAGAAAGCTTCCACCCACTAGAGAGCTAGAAGATCTTCTCCTGGCAGCTGATAACTCCTGAGGATGGCACTGAAGTGGATGATGACATTGGTAAGTATGACTTTTTCCACGTTCCATTGGGTGCAGTTATAATGTGAGCGTCACTTAGTGATACACACATAATAGAAATTGCAGAATCACAAAATTTTGCTGATGTTTAACATGAAATTACTGTTGTCACGGGTTGGGACAGTGACCTCTCATCAATTTTGCTGCTGCTATACCTGATTCCTCCCTCTGCCTTGCTGTACACCCATATGAAAGCTGTTTTTGAGTAATAGTACAGCCATGGAATTGTAATGTATTGGTGTTTTTCTTTTCTCAGACAGGAACCAACATCCAAGAACATCCTGATGCCATCACAACAAGAACACAATACTATCTCCTGGCTGTAGGACGAAGGAAGAAAGTAGTCCACCAGTTTTTCACCATCCTTGACAAAAATGCCATTGCTTGCAGGACAACCTCCTCTCTCTGTGCCTTTGACAAACTGTTTAAGGCATGTATTTGCCACAGTATACAACCCCATGCTGTGCAACATCCAGGCCACTGTGTACAACATAGATGTTAGCAAAGGAAAGTCGTCACGTGGCAGAAATTCGGACTAGGTTGCTTCACTAGTACTTGAACAGATCTGTTTGGCATGAAGTGTTTTGTTTGTTAGAGTTAATTTGCACAAATGCACTTGTTCAGCATGGTTATTTGGATGGAAAAAATCTTCGCCTTAAATGTGCTCAGTCTGGAAGTGGCTGTGTGCTTGGAACTTTTTCAAGCCAGGCTAATGTCAAGAGATTTGTCTCATCGATGGTAGAAGTGATTCTCTGAGACTCACGGTCAGGCTATGGATGTAGCTTTAAAGTGCTTATCTTCAGAGAATACAGAAAATATGGGCAAAATAGAACAATCATTCAAAACACTGGAAAATCTATTTCAAGCTTAAAAGATTTGACAGCAGAAGAAACACTAGTACTGGGACATATGATCAAGTCATTGTAGCCGATAGGTTTGCTTATATTCCCATTTTGGAAAGTGGGTATGGAAGGTATTCAGACCCATTTAAATTTTTCACTCTTTGTTTCATTGCAGCCATTTGCTAAAATCAAAAAAGTTCATTTTATTTCTCATTAATGTGCACTCAGCACCCCACCTTGACAGAAAAAAAACAGAAATGTAGACATTTTTGCAAATTTTTTATAAAAGAAAAACTGAAATATCACATGGTCATAAGTATTCAGACCCTTTGCTCAGTATTGAGCAGAAGCACCTTTTTGAGCTTTTGAGTACCGCCATGAGTCTTTTGGGGAATGATGCAACAAGTTTTTCACTCCTGGATTTGGGGATCCTCTGCCATTCTTCCTTGCAGATCCTCTCCAGTTCCATCAGGTTGGATGGTGAATGTTGGTGGACAGACATCTTCAGGTCTCTCCAGCGATGCTCAATTGGGTTTAGGTCAGGGCTCTGGCTGGGCCAATCAAGAATGGTCACAAAGTTGTTCTGAAGCCACTCTTTGTTATTTTAGCTGTGTGCTTAGGGTCATTGTCTCGTTGGAAGGTGAACCTTCGGCCCAATCGGAGGTCCTGAGCACTCTGGAAGAGGTTTTCTTCCAGGATATCTTTGTACTTGGCCGCATTCATCTTTCCTTCAATTGCAACCAGTCGTCCTGTCCCTGCACCTGAAAAACACTCCCATAGCATGATGCTGCCACCACCATGTTTCACTGTTGGGATTGTATTTGGCAGGTGATGAGCAGTGCCTGGTGTTCTCCACACATACCGCTTAGAATTAACGCCAAAAAGTTCAATCTTTGTCTCATCACACCAGAGAATCTTATTTCTCATAGTCTGAGAGCGCTTCATGCATTTTTGGCAAACTCTGTGCAGGCTTTCACATGTCTTGCACTGAGTAGAGGCTTCTGTCGGGCCGCTCTGCCATAAAGCCCGGACTGGTGGAGGGCTGCAGTGATAGTTGACTTTGTAGAACTTTCTCCCATCTCCCTACTGCATCTCTGGAGCTCAGCCACAGTGGTCTTTGGGTTCTTCTTTACCTCTCTCACCAAGGCTCTTCTCCTACGATTGCTCATTTTGGCTGGATAGCCAGGCCTAGGACAAGTTCTGGTCATCCAAACTTCTTCCATTTAAGGATTATGGAGGCCACTGTGCTCTTAGGAACCTTGAGTGCTGCAGAAATTTTTTGTTACCTTGGCCAGACCTGTGCCTTGCCACAATTTTGTCTCTGAGCTCCTTGGGTAGTTCCTTCGACCTCATGATGCATCAAAGCTTAGCCCTTTTCATTTTAAAATGCTGTCGTGTAAACGGAGCCCTAGACAAGGGGAATGGCACGGTGAGGAGCCTCTTTCTGGATTTCTCAAGTACCTTTCACACCATCCAGCCCCTTATGCTTCAAAATAAACTGAACAGGATGAGAGTGGACCCCTGCCTGGTCTCTTGGATCTCCAGCTACCTCACCAAGAGGCCGCAGTATGTCAGGCTGAAGGGCATCATGTCTGACACTGTGATCAGCAACACCAGAGCACCCCGGGGGGACCATGCTGCCTCCTCTTCTCTTCATCCTGTACACTTTCGTCAATGAATGAAAATGAGACAAAAATGCTTGGCGGGGAGGACATCCAATCAGAACTGATTAAATTTTGTGAAAGGCCGGGACAAGTTAGGAAACATCCAATCAAATGCACAGTTGCACAAATTTGCTCTAAACCCAGGAAGGCCAAACTAGCCTGTGATTTGTCTTTACTTCCAATAGAACTAAGTTATGTAAACAATGTCAGCAGGGAGAAAGAGAAGAGCCGATGTATGGACACATTTGTCCTTTGACATTGTGACAAACAAAACGATGTGTAAACCATGTGGAGCGACTATCTCGGGTAAAAACACGACAGATGTTAAACAACATCTGCAAACCAGTCACCCAGATCTCCATGCAAAGGTGAGCATTTTAATGTCATGCAGGGTAAAGTGTTTTTCCCAGTTTAGCGTTTGTGTTTAGAGAAAAATCTCCACACTGCGGTGGATTAGCCTTTCCTGAGCTTAGTCCTGAACACTGCCCTGTGCCCTGTCAGAGCGTGTCCTGCTGTAAAACGCTCCTATTATCTCAGTAAGGTGGTGGTAATGATCAGGTGTGTGGCAAGAAGGGGAAACGCCAATGTTAATATCATTAATAATATTCCATAACTTTTAATAAATGTTTAATTTTGTGTAAGTGTGCATGATGACTAATTCAAGGGAACTGAAGAAAAAGCATTTACATTTTACATCCTTTATATTTTAGTCGGGTAAATCGACTGTAGATTTAGTCCACTATATTCTTACGATAATTCGTCGACTAAAACTAGACTAAAACTAAAACTATTCAGATGACTAAATTCTGACTAAAACTAAATTACATTTTTGTCAAAAGACTATGACTAAAACTTAATCAAAATTTGCTGTCAAAATTAAGACTGGTGTAACATTTAAAAATTTGCTGATGACACAGCCATTGTGGGGTCCATCAGGGATGGCAGAGAGGAGGAATATAGGAGCCTGTTGAGGGACTGTGCTGTCTGGTGCCACAGGAACCACCTACAGCTCAACACTTCAAAGACCAAGGAGCTGGCCACTGACTTTAGGAGGTCCAGACCAAGGTCATGACCAGCTCAAATTGAAGTTGTTAAGGTAGAGGCTGGACAGCAAGCTGGACTGGACATGCAACATGGCTTACCTATGCAGGAAGGGTCAAGGTAAAGACCTTGCATTGTAACTGTTGTGAATTGTTGAGAGTTGTGGATATCAGCCTTTATAAAATATAAAAACTGCTGTAATAACTTATATCAATAATAAAAAAAAAAAAATCACAATAAAAGCAGTGACTACAGTGTCATCCATTCATTCTATTCTGCTTGATTACAGTGGATTAATAAAATTCCCAAAACTATAGAATAATAGATTGATTTTCTTTTCTCTGATATATTAGTGGTTGCCTGATAGTAGGTTTGACAAACTAAACAATCATCCTGTGACTAAACATTTCAACAATTTAAACAATTCCACTCAAACCATTCAGCTGTCAGCATTCACACTGCAGCTTCTTCAGGAAATGCATTCTCAGTTTTTTATTTTTTTTTTTTATATGATCCTATTTTAACATTTGCAACTTATGGCTGTGAAAAGTATAACAAAGATCAGCTTAGTAATGCCAAGTGTCTCACTAAAGGGATCAGCTGTTTTTCTCAACAGCCTCATCACTGCATAAATTCACTGGAAACAAAGCAACATGTTTCCATGAACAGAATTTCACCAACACTGATGTGGGATTGGATTTTAAACAATCCTGAAATCTGACCCACCACAAAGTTAGTGCAAGTTCAGTCATCACATTAAACCAGTGGTTTTCAACCACTGTGCTGCGGCACACTAGAGTGCCGTGGGAAATTATCCAATTTCACCTAATATGCCCTGAGTGTCTGTGCTGTAGTAGTATCACTACTACATCACTAGACTAGATAGCAGCAGGTAGCGAATTGCATTGTACATAGAGAAAGAGAATCAAGCCGCTTTTCCATACGGAACGACTCGGCCCGGGTCGACTCGACTCGCTTCGATTTGACGGCATTCCCATTAGAATCAGGCACACTTTGCCGGTCCTTTTCCCGTACTCACTCACCCGAGGTTCTAAGCGATCCGAGGCCATACAAAAATGTGACGCGAAGGACAGCATGCCACTGATTGGCCAGGGAGTGTGGTCACTAGCGGAGTCATGAGAGCGACTCCTTCACCAGAATCAAGCCTGCAATTTTGAAAACCCCACAGCAAGAAACTGGAGGCATGCAAAGCACCGGTTGAATGCCCAGACCGACAGTTTGCAGCGGTAGTTTTGCAACATGAGAGCCATCTGAAACGCACACACAGCATACATATTTGTAACCCTATACTGCGGGCGATCGCCGCTGAAGCACCCCTTACCTGCCCCTACTAGCTGAACAGCTGGTTAGCACAGAGTCTGAGGCGGCTGATCAAAGGAAATTTGAATTATCGTAATAACTAAAAGCAGAGAGAGACTGAGAGCTGTTGAGGAAGAGCTGTGTGTGTGTCTGTCTTCAATTCGTGCCAGGATATCAGCTCTGTGGAGGGCTGGACTGGCAATTGGGCGTACCGGGTATTTGCCCGGTAGGCCGACAGTCCTCAAGGGCCGATGCCGTTGGATTTTTTTTTCTCTTCCCTTTTTTTTTTCTAAGAGACCGGCCCACAATTTAGATGGGGCGACCCATTGGCCCATCTTCAATATAGATAGTGGACAGAACCAATCAGGATATAGGATGAAAGCGGCCCCACCCTTTCTCTGCGTGGTGCAGAACACTGAAACTACTCCCGCTAGTAGTTTGAGTGTTGAGCGCGTGTGTTAAAGGAGAGGCAACACGGAGAAACCGAAGCGGCAGAAAGGGGGTGCGGAGAAGTTACGTGCGAAGAAATTGAAGAGTGTCACTGTAGATGCTACAAAATGTGTAAAGATCACAGACATGTTCGCTGCTGTAGCCTCCACGTCCTCTGTAACAGCAATGCTGCAGCAACAGCAGGCTGTAGGCAGAGCCGGCCAGAGGCATAGGCGACATATGCGGCTGCATAGGGCCCCCTGACCACCAGGGGCCCCCCAAGCTCGTCCACATTTGTCACGAAACTTTTTTGGTTTGTTTTAATTTTTTACAAATGCCAATTTCCTAAAAGAAAGAAGAGACTATTCTAACTGTACAGATTTGTACACTTGTAACAACACTAATTTAATGAGTAGACTACACTCTAATATTTCTGTCTCAGACTGATGCTAAAAAGCTAATTCATGCATGTGTTACTTCTAGGATGGACTATTGTAATTCATTATTATCAGGCTGTCTTAAAAGCTCCCTGAAAAGCCTTCAGCTGATCCAAAATGCTTCAGCTAGAGTACTGACAGGGACTAGAAAGAGAGAGCAGATTTCTCCCATATTGGCTTCTTTTCATTGGCTCATAATACCGTATCACCCCAACAGAACACTTTGCTCTCAGACTGCTGGTTTACTTGTGGTTCCTAGGATACTTAAGAGTAGAACGGGAGGCAGAGCCTTCAGCTTTCAGGCCCCTCTTCTGTGGAACCAGCTCCTAGTTTGGATTCAGGAGACAGACACCCTCTCTATTTTTAAAATTAGGATGAACAATGGGTTTTCTCTGTAATTATTGTGGGGTCTTTACCTTACACTATAAAGTGCCTTGAGATGTCTGTTTGTGTGAGTTGGCACTGTATAAATAAAATGTAATTGAATTGAAAAATTGAATTGAAAAGGCTGAAACTGTAATATATCCCAAAAAAAAAAAAAAAAAAATCAACTTTAACCCTCCAGCATTAATAACAATTAAGTTCAGGGGACAATGAAGTGGTATGAAGGGGGCCCCAAATCAAATATTGCTTAGGTCCCCTTCAAGGCTTGGGCAGACTCTGCTGTAGGTGAAGAATAAGATTGAGAGCAATATGGATTTGGCAAACTGGGCCTTCACGACCATTGATCGAATTTTTTCCACTATGAGATCTGGGAAAGGGGAGCCTGCGTGTCCGAGTGGAACAGACCCGGTTGGATACGTCATCGATTCTTGGAGCTCATGGAGACCTGTGTGCTTCTCGGCCCTCGAGGTGGAAGACGTGGAAGACGCTTACATATTTGGCTATCTGGTAGCGGTATCTTTTCTGTTTGGGCTCGGAGGATACCTGATTTACCGAGAAATCAAGAAAACCTGGACGGCAGTTCGACATCTGCAGAGGCTGCCGACCCAGGTGGACGGGCTGACCAGAACCGTACAGACTCAGACTCAAAGCCTGATGAACCTGAGCCGTAGACTTGGGGAGTAGCAGGTGAGAGGGGTTCGATCTGGAGATAAGGTACGGTTCTGCACAGTGAGGACGGTAACTAATGAATTTGGATTATTGGATTTATTGAATGGTTTCCCAGTGAGACTGAAGGCTGTTGGAAAAATTTATGTTAAAGCCTGTTCCAAAACAACATCTGCATTATCAGAATTCGGCTCCCTAGCCGGCCTTGGCTGGCAATCGTATCGCTCCGGAGGTCGCTCAGCCCTCTCTGTGATTTGTGAAGCTGGATCTGGTGTACCACGGCCGCTGATGAACTTCCATCACTATCAGCGAACTGTTTTGGCTAGGAGCTGGCATCTGGGCTCCACAATGCCCCCCCACCCCCACCCCACCCACCCTCTCGTCTCCGTCTGCATCCCCTCCTGACCCTGACCCTAACCACCATACTGCTATCCCGGCTTTATATGTGCAATATGCTTTTGCTGAGGTGTTTTTTGGAACCTCGTAAGGTGTTCTTTATGAACACAGTATGAGATGATTTTTTGAACCTAACTATCCCAGTGGATCTCTTTCTGTCTTTCTGCTAAAGGTAGCGCCGTTGAGAAACGGTTGCATGACCTCAGACATCTGTCCCCCCCTGTCTGTGTTATGTTTATGCTTGTTTTGGATGGATGTTCTGTTAACTACAATTTCCCCATTTGTGGGACTAATAAAGGCATTCTTGAGACAGCAGCAGTGTGATGAGCAATGGTGATTGATTAATATCAATATTTATTTATATTTGCATACTTCCCCAAATCTGGCAGCCATGGCACCTTAATCTCATAAAATAGCAAACAGTCAAGGTCGAGAAGTGTTGGATGAGCAGCAAGTGTCCATTTTAGGCTGCATCATAGCATTTTAGATATTTAGGTTAAAGGTGGGTTGAAAGGCTGCACAGTAGTTTGAATTTGTAGCCTCTGTGCTGGTTAAACATGTTTTAAAAAGCCCTCAAGCAGGTGAAATAACAGATTTAAAAAAACTAAATGATTCGACAAAGCTTTGCAATTTAAGTATTACTAAAGTAAGTTAAAAAAAAAAGTATAAAAGTATTATTAGCAAAAGGTATGCCCACACTGAATAAGAGTAAAACAGTGTCAAATGCTTCTAATACATATGTCTGTGTAGATTCTCAGTCATCCAGGTCATAGTAGTCTCTGGAGCTTGAAAAAGGCGACTGGACTTCTTTTTGTTTCTTGAAGACGTTTCACCTCTCATCCGAAAGGCTTCTTCAGTTCTCAACCAAATGGTGGAGAGACCCAGGTATTTAAACCCCTGTGGGCGTAGTCCCCTGGAGGTGGTTATGACCCTCTATTGATCATGTGATTTGTGCACTTTTAGATCTCTGCCTTACCACAACATATTTTAAATACAATGATGGATTCTACAGACAGAAGCATGGATGGGTTTTGATTTTGACCCAGGTGTCATCTACATATCTGTACCAGTGGCTAGGTGCCTTCCCTTTGAAAGAACCAAGAGCTTTACTTTCCACTTCCTCCATGTAAAGGTTGGCTACAATGGGAGACACTGGGGAGCCCATGGCACATCCATGCTTCTGTCTGTAGAATCCATCATTGTATTTAAAATATGTTGTGGTAAGGCAGAGATCTAAAAGTGCACAAATCACATGATCAATAGAGGGTCATAACCACCTCCAGGGGACTACGCCCACAGGGGTTTAAATACCTGGGTCTCTCCACCATTTGGTTGAGAACTGAAGAAGCCTTTCGGATGAGAGGTGAAACGTCTTCAAGAAACAAAAAGAAGTCCAGTCGCCTTTTTCAAGCTCCAGAGACTTCTAATACATAGTTGCGGGCCGGTCTAAGCCAAAAATGCCAGGGCTGATTTTTTGTCCCAGTCCAGCCCTGACTCTGTGTTCATCCAAACAGGCACAGGTTTCACATTGAGAGAAAAATACACTGAGATTGACATTTTGTACATGCAGCTCTTCATATTTCTCAGTGTGGAACAGTGAAATCTTTCCCAAATATTATTGCTCTATCAGAATAAGCGCTATATTTCTGTATTCCTGATAATAGAATGCTTTTGGACAAAATTAGAGTTTGCAAAACACTGAAGTTTTCTGCTATAAGACAACATTGTTGTGCCATTTGTTATGTTCAAGCTGTGTTTTTGAAGTGGACATGTTAAGTGCACTTTTTATTTGAAAGAAGATATATATTATATGATAGAGTTCTTATTTGTGTTTATTTGATTCCTATTCAAGACACTTTGATAAGAATGACTATATTATTATAGTCTAAGAATGCTATATTGTTAATTAAATTGCACTTTTTATTTGAAAGAAGAAATACAAAAGATGATAAAGTACTTTTTTCTTTGTGTTTATTTGATTCCTATTCAAGACATTTAGATGAGAATGACTATATTGTTAATATAGGCTACAGAGTATCATTTTTAACCATTTTTGGCTGGCCTCGTGATTTTTTCAATGAAAAAAATGTACCTTGGCTCAAAAAAGGTTGAAACACGCTGGTCTAGCCTTCATATCGGCGTCGCCTGCCCCCACCTCGGCCTACCTCATGTTGCCTAGCAACCGTGACAGTGCGAAACACAGCTGTGTAAAAGCAGCTGGTTCAATGAAACACTGAAACAAACCAAACATCAGCCGTCAGAGATCATCTGAGTAAATTATAACTGTGCTTCACTTCCACTCAGCGGCGAAAGCCAGCGGGGGTTTGAAAAGGATGTGCGGGCAGAGAGCCTCGATAGCCCGGTCAGCTGACAGCTAGCGAGGCGAGCTGCTGGTGGAACAGCGGCAACGACAGCTCCGAAAACAGCGGAGCACTTTTTGCAATTAAGCGACATCTTGATAAAACGAGCTGATATTTGAGGTTTACACATTTACATTCTCGCCTGAAAACATTTTAAAAGTTTATTTTGTGTCACAGAAACAGTCATTTTTCAAACTTTTTGGCCGCTATCCTCCGCCATTTTTGTGTTTGCGTTTTGATGCGCAATGAATTATGGGATATGGTAGGCCACGAAGGCTACACCGGACCGGATTCGGTAAAAGACGGACGCATTCGTCGACCGCATTTGGAGGAGTCTTCGAATGTGGACAGCCTTCGTCTCCTCGCTGTGACGTCATCAGCCTACAAACGCATAATTCCTTTGATGTTGACGATGATTTCATCACTGAACAAGCAAACAGAGTAGACGTGCATAGAATTTCTGAGACACTTGATACATCAGAAACATAATTACAAGTTTATACAGAGATATTGCCTTAACATAAATTTTTTAAATGAATAAGTCATTCTTTGGTGCATCTGAAGCGAGATTTGAGAATGCCCACCTTCACCAGAAAATCAGGGACCTCACAAATGAGAATAAGGACCTCAAAAAAAACATTGAGGTTATTCTCGAAGAGCGTGGGTACTCTAAAAACAAGAAAAAAAGAGACCTACAAGTAGAAAATGAGACATTATACTTCAAATCTTTGGAGTTGGACTCACAAAGTAATGTTCTACAAGATGAAAATAGCACCCTTTCCAAAGATATTCAGTGTCAGAAAGAGGTGATCCAGGACATGGAAGGTAGGATGAAAGAGCTGGAAAATGAGAAGGCAGCTTTGATTCTAAGAGTTGAAGACCTACAAAAGGACGACCAGTCTTTCAGGCCTGGTGATGCCAAGTGCACGTGTGAGCCACAAAGGGACTTTCAAGAGAAAAGAGCTGAAATGGAACAGCAAATCCAGGCTCTACAAAATAGCCTCCGCCAGGCAAACACAACCCTCAGAAAATGTGAGAAAAAGTACTGTATGATGACGGAGGAAAAAAAGTCTTTGAAAAATCAAAATCAAGTCCTGAAACAAGAGCTTCAAGCAAAGAAAAGTGCTCTGGAAGAACAAGCTCAAGAGCTCAGAAAGGTTCTGCAAAAACTCACATGCCTTGAACATGACAATAATATAATGAGGCAATGTAAAAACACTCTGGAACAGGAGGTCCAGGAGCTTACAAAAAAGATGAGTGATTGTCTAAAGCAAATGAGTCAAAATAATGAAGCTTTTAAAGAAAAGTTCCAAACATTTCAAAAAGGCTCTGAATGTAATTCTGAAATGCTCGACAAACAAAACGAGTCATTGTGCCAACAACAAGAGGCACTGAAGGCAGACCTCATTTGTTATGACAATCTATGCAGTATAAACAAAACCCATGGCAAAGAAATTGAGTGTTTAGAACAGATAAACAAGGGCTTGCACTGTATGCTCACAGACATGGATACTGAAAAGATCACCTTGTACCAAAAAATTGAAAATCTGGAAAAGGACAACGAAGTGTTCAGACTGGAAAATGATGCTTTGTCCAAGCTGAAAATGGACTTTCAAAGGGAAAAAGATCAAATGCAAGAGCAAATCCAGGCTCTTCAAAATGACGTATATCTGGCAAACACAATCCTGAAAGATTTCAGAATAACTGAGAAACGATATTATGAAGTCAAGGCGGAAATTAAGTTTGTGAGAAGTGAAAATCAAATCCTGACACAAGAGCTTCACGCAGTGACCAATGCTCTGGGAGAACAAACTCGAGAGCTCAAAAATGTTATGCGAAAATTCAAATACTTTGAATATGAGAATAATAGAAAAAGGAAACACAGAAACACTCTAGAGCCAGAGGTCCGGGAGCTTACAAAAAAAATGAAGGCTTGTCAAATGCAAATGAGTCAAAATCATGAAGCTTTTAAAGAAAAAGTGCAGCAGCTCCAAACTATTGAAAAAGAAGTCAAAGATTCCACAGCCCCTAAATGTCTCAACAATGCAACAACACAAGAGCACGAGGACCAGGAGCGAGAAAAGGAGGACATCCTCACAGCAGGCTTATATCTCACAGAAAGTCCACAAGAGCAGGCATTTAAAATCAGAGATGTGGCGGATACATTCGAACAGGAAGGACTGAGAACACGGTTTCGAGGTTCTGTCTACAATTTTGTTTCTCAATGCGTCCGCTGGTTTTCCAATTAATAACCATTGATCATATTTTTAAATATTTAGTTGCAAAACCTGGATGTGTCTGGGAGGGGGGATCTGACTGTGAAACTGCGTGTTCATTGGCAAACGACTTTGTCAGTGTTGGCCAGTGAACATGCAGTTCATATCACGGATACGCCTCCATTATTAAACATAGTATATGTAAGATTCACAAATGATTTATACTGTCTATGACCCCAACCGGTCGCGGTAGATGGCTGCCCCTTCCTGAGCCTGGTTCTGCCGGAGGTTTCTTCCTATGAAAGGGAAGTTTTTCCTCCCCACTGTCAAAAAGTGTTTGCTCAAAGGGGATCGTCTGATTGTTGGGCTGGTTTTTACCTGACAGTATTGAGGCACCTGTGATCTGATGCTAAATAAATGTGAATCTGAATTGAATTTTAATATTTAAATAAAAATCATATCCATAACTGTAAATTGCTTTTTAAGGTGTGGTTATTATATTGTTAAAAGGTTTGGAGAATATGCTACTCTAATCTGGTGGTGTGATCTCATCTCTGTGTTCAGAGGTGTTAACAAGGTGGTTCTCTGACCCATTTTTCTTTTGCATTTCTATGCTTGAAGCATGCAATTTTTATTTAATAGAGAGACCTGTGCACAAAAAACATACAAAAACTGAGACAGAAACAGCTACAATATAAAAAAAAGACATTAGACATGATCACAAATTAGGAAAACTATGTGCAAGTGTAGTTACAGTAGTTGAAAAGGAAATAAATATGGAGGTGTGGGTCATTTCAATTAGTGGTTTCAGATGAAACCAATATAGGACTTCATTAATTGTTTTATGTGACCTATTGAAGTCACTGGACCAAAGGTGTGAATGGGGGTTGAGACGTCTGGGAAGGGAGCTCAGGACAGCACTGTAAGCAGGGGAAAGTTGGTGATGTAATCCACCTCCTCTGTTCAATGCTGGTCAATGATGAAACGTCTTCAAGAAACAAAAAGAAGTCCAGTCGCTTTTTTTTAAGCTCCAGAGACTGCTATGACCTGGATGACTGATCTCTGCAAGAGTCTTACCAATAAACATCATACAGTTATTTTTTTTCAAATATGGAGACATACGCTATATTGCCAAAAGTATTCACTCACCCATCCAAAACATTGAATTCAGGTGTTCCAATCACTTCCATGGCTACAGGTGTATAAACCAAACACCTAGGCATGCAGACTGCTTCTACAAACATTAGTGAAAGAATGGATCGCTCATAGGAGCTCAGTGAATTCCAGCATGGTACCGTGATAGGATGCCACCGTGCAACAAGTCCAGTCAGGAATTTTCCTCAGTACTAAATATTCCACAGTCAACTTAATGGTATTATAACAAATTGGAAGTGATTGGGAACAACAGCAACTCAGCCACAAAGTGTCCACATAAAATCACAGAGCAGGATAAGCGGATGCTGAGATGCATAGGGAACTTTCTGCAGAGTCAATCACTACAGAAAAACTCCAAACTTCATGTGGTCTTTAGATTAGCTCAAGAACAATCCAATCCAATTTTATTTATAAAGCGCTTTAAAATCACCCACAGGCTCCAAAGTGCAGTACAATATAACAATAATATACATAAAACAGCTCAATAAAATGCATTAAAATACTTAAAAATTACATTAAAAAAAAAAAAAAGCTCCACAACAGTGCATAGAGAGCTTCATGCAACGGTTTTCCATGTCTGAGCAGCTGCATCCAAGCCTTACATCACCAAGCTCAATGCAAAGCGTCGGATGCAGTGGTGTAATGCAGTGGTCCCCCAATCTTTTTTGAGCCACAGACCAGTTTAGTGTTAGACAATATTTCCACAGACTGGCCTTTAAGGTGTAGTGGAAAAATATGTCAAAATAAATGATATGACTATAATCAAAAGTGTGATATTTTCTAAGTATAATAATAAACGTGAATCCACTGTGTATTTGTATGCAACTCTATCAGCAGCATCCTCCTAACATCAAGCCACAGCATGAATAACATCCTCTCTGCCCACAATGCTCTCTGGTCGCTATGATAACATTTAAATACGCTGTCAAAATAAGATACAGCGCAAAAACAATTACAGTAGAAATTGCCTCAGTCTGATTCAAATGGCCCATGAAATTTCAGCTGATTTTTAAAAAATCCATCTTAAGTATAAGTCAGATAAAATCCAGTTCTTCCAAATATCCGACAGTTTGGGGTCTAACATCGAATATCGCTGCAATTGCTTCTGCTTCATCTATGGATTTGCTTCCGCAAGTTTTATAATCTTATATTGTTGCACATAAGTGCAAGATTGTAGCTTACGCTTGCCTCCTGCGCTTGCCATGATTGTCTCCGGTGAACTGAACTGATATAGACACTAAAGCGATCTCCAGGCGTTGTTAGTGTGTGTAGTTGTGCATGAACGAGCCAATGCATGGAAGTGGGCAGACGGGAGCTGAGGAGGACTTTAGCGCTAAACTCATCTGACTTATGTGATCACATTTAATTGGAAATGTATTACAATGGGACCAGATTTTTCATCCGAGGTAGGTGAAAATCCGACTGATTTAGGTGATGATTTCTATTGGAATTAGGAACAATTAGGGACCTGCAGAAGCCATCCGACTAGAGCAAAAATACGATTTGTGCGACTTCGAATTAGGTGATTTTTACTGTATAAAGCACGGGAAAAATACAACCTACCATGACACTGTATCAGTGTGAGGCCTGAGCTTGTTTCTCTGCAACTCAGTTTTTGCTAGCTTGTGGGTTGGCTGGGTTCGGTACACCAATACAAGCTTTGAATCAATATGGTAGGCCACGAAGGATACACCGGACCCATCCTTCAACCGCATTTGGAGGAGTCTTCAAATTTGGACAGCCTTCGTCAATGTCAATGTCAATGTCAAATTTATTTATATAGCACATTTAAAAACTAGAATGGACCAAAGTGCTTCACAGGCAATACATAAAATACAAAACATCAACACACAAACAAAAATCCAGACAAAAATATAATAACTAAATAGATACAAAATGTCAAGATTTGCTCGAATTAAAAGCCAAACCATAAAAATGCATCTTTAGCAAAGATTTAAATGTAGCAGCAGTCCGAGCTGATCTAATATGAGATGGCAAGGCATTCCAAAGACTCGGCGCCACAACTGAAAAAGCTCGATCACCTCTGTTTTTAAGTCTAGACCTTGGAATTTTTAGGATCATCTGATTGGCAGACCTTAATGTTCTGACAGGAGTATGAACATGAATAAGAGACAAGTACAGAGGTGCCTGCCCAGATAAAATCTTAAAAACATTCAATAAAATCTTAAAATTAATTCTAAAATTAACAGGAAGCCAATGAAGTGAGGCTAAAACTGGAGTAATATGCTCACGCTTTCTGGTCCCTGTTAAAAGTCGAGCAGCAGCATTCTGGACCATTTGGAGCCGACGAAGAGATGACTGAGATAAACCTACATATAAAGAGTTACAATAGTCCAGTCTAGACATGATAAAAACTTGTATGACTCTTTCAAAGTCCTTACAAGAAAGATAGGGCTTTACTTTGGCCAACAATCTCAGTTGGAAAAAACTAGTCTTCACCACAGAACTAATTTGTTTGTCAAAGTTAAGGGAGCCATCAATGATCACACCAAGATTTTTAACAGATTAATGGATGTATGACCCTAAGTGTCCAAGAGAGGCAACAGAGGTCCTCAACTGGTCAGCACAATCGAACAAAAGACTCTCAGTTTTGCTTTCATTAGGATGCAGAAAATTCATGTTTAGCCAATTTTTCAGGTCAGAAAGACAGTTCAACAAAATCTGCAATGAATTTGGAGCATTAGATTTCATTGGAAAATAGATCTGAATGTCATCAGCAAAACAATGAAAAGACAAGTTATATTTCCTAAAAATTGACCCCAGGGGGTCAAAACAGTAATGGGCCCAAGATAGATCCTTGAGGCACACCACAGGAAAGACAGGCTACAGAAGAAGAATATTCACCCATACTCACAGAAAAACTTCTGTTAGTCAGATAAGATTTAAACCAATCAAGTGCTGAGCCTCTAATACCCACACACTGTTCAAGGCGAGACAGAAGAATCGAATGGTTGACAGTATCAAAAGCTGCTGTTAGATCTAAAAGGATTAATATAGCAGGGCTTCCTGAATCAACAGCTATGAGAAGATCATTAAGAACTCTTAAAAGGGCAGTTTCAGTACTATGGTGGGACTTAAAACCAGACTGAAATTTTTCATAAATGTCAAATTCTGCTAAAAAGGCTTGTAGTTGGTTAAAAACAACTCTCTCCAAGACCTTTGATAAAAAAGGGAGCTTAGAAATGGGCCGAAAATTACCAAGGACAGATGGATCTAAATTCTTCCTTTTTAAGAGGGGCTGTACAACAGCATGCTTAAAAGAAGTTGGAACAACACCTGAGCAGAGAGAGGTGTTGACCAAAGTTAAAATACTGGATCCAATAGTACTAAAAACATCATTAAATAAAGGAGCAGGGATACTGTCAGAGCAATTCCCAAGACGTAGTTGATTGACTATGTCCGACAAATAAGGGAACGTAATTGGCTCAAACTCATCAAAAACAGCAGGACACAAGGGGGATATTAAGGGTTCTACAGCAACGAGTGCGGAATGCACAAGGCCAGAAATTTTGTCAGTAAAAAACTTTAGAAAGCTTTCACATAGCATGTTAGATGATGGCTCATGATCTGAGGCCAAAGGGTCAACAAGAGAATTAAAAACTCTAAAAAGATCTTTAGGCTTATGGCTATTAGCAGCAACGAGATTGGATAAAAAGCCAGACTTTGCCTTCTTTACAGCATTTTGATAGATACGCAACATGTCCGGAAGAATTTCATAAGAGACCTGAAGTTTGTCCCTTTTCCATTTTCTCTCTGCCTGTCTGCAGTTACGTCTGAGAGTGCGAATATCCTCATTTAGCCAAGGCTCAGAACGTGTTTCAGAGCGTTTCCTTCTCAGAGGGGCCACACAATCAAGGATCTCCCGACAAGTGCAGTCAAACATAGTGAAAAATTCCTCAACACTGTATTCACAGTCATCCAGGGCATACAAACAAGTGTCTTTAAAAGCAGCAGAAAACCTGGAGGCAGTTGAAGGGTTAAGTGAGCGTTGCCAGCGTGCAGGAGGGGATAAAATCTCACAGCATTTGACCGTGACCGTAAACAACACAGGGAAGTGGTCTGAAATACAGGAATGACAGATTTCACTGATATCCACACATAGGCCATACGACAGCACAAGGTCCAATGTGTGTCCTTTTTCATGTGTGGGACCAGCAACAGATTGACTCAAGTTAAATGACTCTAAGAGATCCAAAAACTCTCCGACCATAGGTTTAGACTCACAACAAACATGAATATTAAAGTCACCAACAATTAAGAAATGGTCATATTTAAGAGCAATTCCTGCGACAAAATGCATAAAGTCCTGAACAAAGTCTTTGTTAAATCTTGGAGGACGATACACAACAGCACACAGCACAGTCATAGGGAAATTTGCCTCAAAAAGCTGCAGCTCAAAGCTGGCACAGCTATCAAACGGAACCTCACGGCAATGGAAGAAGGATTTAAAAATTGAAGCTAGCCCCCCACCTTTACCGGTGGCCCTCGAAGAGCTGAAAAAAATCACAGCAAGGGGGAAGAAGCTCAGAAAACAACACAGTCTCACCGTCATGAATCCAGGTTTCCGTTAGAAACATAAAATCCAATTGGCGTGACGTGAAAAAATCTTTCAAAATAAAAGTTTTGTTCGCCAGTGATCGGAGGAGCAGAATATGGCACCAGCGGAATGGCACCGGATGAGCCCGAGGAACTCGGCACAACTGGACAGAGCCATCGCCAACACACTGCCGATAAGCAGCGAGAACGAGCCTTCATCCTAGCTCGCACACCTCCTCGTTTCCCCCGTCGTCTGAGACACTTCCTACGGGGAGCTGCAGAGGTTCGACGCCACAAGTACACAGGTATGTCAAGCAAGTCCGGTGGACGACTGGCTGACCAGGTGTCAAAGTTGTACATCGACAGAGACGCTTGGAAATCACGGATGTCAAGAAGTGACTGGCGATCATAAACGAGCAAAGCTGTAACATCTTGGCAGAAAAAACCAATGGATACAAAAACAGCAAACTGAACAGGCTAGGTAGACGACTCGCCGTAAACACTGGCGCCATCTTTGTTTCAGATGGCTCCATCTAAAACGCCTCACTATGACATAATCAACCTACAAATTCTGCCTTTGAAGGATGCAGCACAAAGTACTTGGGGTATTCTGTCACACACTGGCAATCTATATATATCATTAATGTGTAAAAAGTCTCAATCTCAGATTTTATAGGCTGTTTCTCTCTCTCTCTCTCTCTCTCTCTCTCTCTCTATATATATATATATATATATATATATATATATATATATATAAAATGTAATTCCTAGTGAATACTTGTGTTGCAAAGAAACACTGCACTCTTGCCACCCTGTGAATTCCTGTGTTTAAACACCTGTGTGTTCCTGTGTGGTGAGTGACATTGAGAACAGCAGAAAGCTGAAACACTCCCATCAATAAGTAATGAAATAAACTCATTATTGCTCAAGTCATTTAAGAGCTTTAGTCTTTGTCCAGAATGGATCCCAGAGCTTCATCCTACTTCAGTGAAGGTCACACAGGTCTAATGATGCCATCCTATAGGGAGTGAAGCTCCACGCACAGTGAGTGAGGGCTTTCCAGAATACTGAAATGAAGGTCAGTTTTCTGGGCCGCCTTTTCCCACAGTGACCATCCCGCCTGGGGAAGAGGAGATGGAGGATGCAATGCAACACGACCGCTGTGCAGTTACGCAAGACCAGGGAAAGTGCAACAACAGCATTGAACCCTGGCACAGAGGAGGGAAAGTGCCAACGGTACACAAAAAGACAGAGGGAAAAGAGGGGGGAGCAGAGTAGGAGGAGGACGGGGTAATTCAATCACATCAGTGTCCTCATTCACAGGACACAGAGTTAGAAACAACTAATGAAATAACCAAAAGCTGAGTCAGATATTTGCTTCTGTCTCACTCTCTGGGAAATGGAAAAAGAGGGGAGACAGAGAAAAGAGATGAAAGCAAGGGCAGAAAAACCACCAGGAACAAAAGTGGACAGACAAAGGCAGAGCAATCCTACAAAACTCCAATACATCAGGCCAAATCATCCCCAACATCCACCATCGCTTCACACTTTAAGAGCACATGCATGATCTCACACACACACACACACACACACACACACACACACACACACACACACACACACACACACACACACACACACACACACACACACACACACACATGATCAGGCCTTAAGCACAGAAGCCTCCCGTTTTCACCATATCCACACTTCCTTCATTGTTGTCCCTGAGGTCCGTAGTGTGATCTCCAGACAGCTGCCCCCAGGTCACAAAAATGGAGCAGGGATCCAGTTCCAAGACTTAACCACGGCACCAACCCTATGATGAGCCAGCTGGGGGTGTTATGGGATTGGAGGAACATCCATTTTTACTGCACTGAAGGCAAAAAAGCCATTAACTCTGCACTGTACTGTGAAGCTTGCATGTTTTTTTTTTTTTGGTTTTCAAGCATTTGTATAATACCAAACCCCACATCTCCTCACGGTTACAACTTTGAAGTCAGTGTAGGTCCAAAACTGCTAATTATGATTCACATGTCATAAACACTGGATGCACCTCTGGTATATTCTTTATTTCTTTAATACTTGGTTTATTCCCTTTAATCAGACACACAAGTCCTGATTTGCAAACAGCTTCCACCTCTTGTTTACAATCCTCCCTGAATTGTTTCTGTGCACTCGTCGAAGAGGTGGTAAATTGACAGTGATGTTGCAGATGCATTGTGAAGTAATTTGTTTCACTTTACTGTACAAAGGATTCCTCACACACCATAAGTGATTGCGTTGAGCAGAGAGCACCCAGTGGCCACGTCAACAGCATATGTGTTGCCTAAATGACTTAATGAGACGTGATCATGACACGCTACAGCGAATGATTAAGAAGCTGGCCGTCCCTGCAGCCCCTTTGCTTCACGTCCCTCTTCAGAGATCCATTATGGCGCAGGCTATCTCGGGAAAATTGCTTACGTGCTTCTGTTAGGAATGTGCCATTTTTGATTTTTCTGTTGAGGAAACGCCAGTTGCACAGGCCAGATGTCCCTTCATTGAGCAGCCAAACTTAGTCCAGAGAGACCACTGGCTGTGAGTCATCTCCAGCCTTTGGAGTTAATAAAAAAAAAAAAAAAAAAAACCTCCCTAAAGCTCGCTAAAGCTCTGTGAGGTGTGACAAAGTGCGGCTGATGTCTGGCTCAGATGGTAGACCTCAGAATGTGTGTGTGTGTGTGTGTGTGTGTGTGTGTGTGTCTCCATGTCTGTGTGTGTGTGAAGGCAGGTTCCCAGCTTGTCCAATCAGCTGTGATCTCTTCAGACTTTCTGAGATCTGAGTCATACCTGAAGCCTCTTTCTTTCTGATGTGCGTTTGTGTGCACCTCCCATTTAAGTAATAATGATTATTATTTCAGTCCTTACAAAAACAGCAACAGCCCAAAATACTCATAGAAATAAATAAATTACAGCAAAGATTTTAATTACGTGGAACAAACACAAATAACGGACTGAAATGGTGCAGGTTGAAAACATTTTTAGAGAGCATGTTCTCAGTGGCAGCACTTTTATAACTAGATTCCACCAAACAAAGACCAAAGAAAATAATAATATTAACAATAGGGCAACACAGTGGTGTGGAAGTTAGCACCTTCGCCTCATGGCGAGAAGGTCCTGGGTTCAGATCCACTGACCAGCTGGGGTCTTCCTGTTTGGAGTTTGCATGTTCTCCCCATGTCTGTGTGGGTTCTCTGGCTTCCTCCCACTGTCCAATGACATGCAGTTAGGCCGTGAGTGTGAGAGGTCGTCTGTGTGTCTGCGTTAGCCCTGCAATAGACAACCTGTCCAGGGTAAACCACACCGCTCACCCTATGACAGCTGGGGGTAAATAGTTTAGGATGTGGCACTGAATAATTCAATAAACTGGTTTCAGTTCAGATGTACTCATTATTTATTTGTATATATTGATATAGCTCATCAAGATAACTATTTAACCATACGTAGGAGCCTGGAGCCTATCCCAGGCTCTATCTGTCATGGGGTGAGAAGCAGGGTACACCCTGTGCAGGTTGCCAGCCTGTCGCAGGGCCAACACAGAGAACAGACAACCACTCACATTCACACCTATGGGCAATTTAGAATGGCCAATTAATCTAACCCCAGTAACTGCATGTCTTTGGACTGTGGGAGGAAGCTGGAGTACCTGGAGGAAACCCACGCAGACACGAGGAGAACATGCAAACTCCACACAGCAAGGGTCCCGGGCCAAGGTGGAATTGAACCCAGATGTTACTCCAGCTGTGAGGCAGTGGTGCTAACCACCATACCACTGTGCTGCCCCAAAATTATGTCAGAGATACAAATTTTGGTGATCTGAAAATCAAAATAATTGGGGTTTGTAATAAATCTTTAAAAAAAAAAAAAACATATAAAGGTTAATAATTGCTGTGTATGTGAGAGTGTTTGTGCAAAGTTTCACTCAGATTGCCCCATTCGTTAAGGCGGAGCTAGGGTACATACAGACTGATTTCAACCTTTCTGTAAGAACACTATATGCACAGGGCCTCATCTCTTAATCTTTATATTTAGGTGTTTTTAGTCCCATTGTCACAGATGTATAAAATGTGTCTTTAAAGATATTTGTGAAAGAATGGGCTGTTCCAAGGAGTTCACTAAATTTGAGTTTGGTAGCTTTTAGGAACCACAGCAACTCAACCACAATGTCAGTTGCAGAGCGGGGTTGCCAAGTGTTGAGGTGCATAGTATGTAAAATCTGCAGTTATTGAGTAGATTTCAATAACTGCAGGCTTCCAAACCTCCTCTGATATAAACATCAGCACAAAAGTTGTGCACCAGGAGCTTCATGGCATGGGTTTCCATAGCAGAGCAGCTACAAATTACTAGGCCACCTACAAAATTACACCTTACAGTGTAAAGAAGGTATCGCGGCACTATGAGCCACATTATCACATCTGGCATTTGGATTTTCAGGCATGAAGCTAGCAGTGGCAGAGAATTTCTGGCAGCAGCCTCCTGCTGGGACCAGTTGTTTCTTATACACACACAAGTTTCTGTTGTGGTTTTAACATCTATGTCGTAAGTTCTTTACTGATCAGCATGAATGAGAAGAGTGTTATCACTTGGTCAAACTCAGTTTGCCTATATGAACACTAAGGAATATAGGTGCTTTTTTCAGTTTGGGCACATTATTTTAGTCATTCATTTCTATTTATTGAGAAGTACCTTGCAAGCGCCCTCTGCTGCACCACAGGCTGAATTGCAGCCAATTTTTGTAACCTGGGAGTGGATTTCCTAGAGCTAATTCTATCATTTGATAGAGTAAAACATATTTAAGATTGTGAAAGCTATATTGTGCTAGCTTCATGAATTTATGGTTGAATCTTGCGTTTCACTGGTGTTTTGTGGCTGCCATATTGCTATGGGACAGCCACCTCTTCTTATGGCCTGCATGCTTTTTGAGGCAGTCCTCATTGCCATCTATCAGGTCCTGTGTCAGGTCTTTGCTGGATTTTTTCCCCTATTTATTAAGGACATAACTTTCAGATGCTGTTCATGTGATAGTTTTTTTTTTTGGGCCTGCCACTTCTGCTTTTGTCCTCCACTTGTCCAGTTTTCTATTTCTTTTTTAAAGACACACTGCACATCATATCAAAATGTACCAAGTTTCCAGGTAACAGCTCTTTGGGAATCACCTTGTTGGTGCAAAAATACTATTTTACACCTTTCAAATTGTGTTACTTTGGCATTTTCTTAGATTCAGCTAAAGAAATTGTAACAAAGTAGTTGTTTACGCAGGCTGCTGGTAACAAAGTGCTGAAAGCTATCATTTCAGACTGGTTCTTTGCTAATATGTCTGTGTGGATCCAACACTGGTTATTCCTTCAGTTACATGCCTTTTTTAATGCTTGAATGATTCATAAACACAAACAAACAAACAAACAAACAAAACATTCATCTGAAAGTGGTCTGGTACCAGGAATAGACTGAAAATGAGTGAAAAGCAGCCAATGTCCAAAAAAAAAAAAAAAAAAAAAGAGAGCCTGGAGAACTATTGCTCCAGGACACCCCATTGTAAAAATCCAGTTAACGCCCCTGATTGTGAACGTATCAGAAAATTACAGTGATATTTATTGTATACAGTGGGTGCTTGTGGCGCTTGTGTTCATTGCCAATTACTTGGAATAAAAATGTTGCGCATGAAAAATTATTATGCACGCAGCGTGGTGCGGCATCAGCCGGTGATGAGACACACACATCCAGCTATTTTACTGCCAAAGACAAAGAGAGAGAGAGAGAGAGAGAGGAGGGGAGGGCTGTGCGCAACGTTGGTGCCAATGGGCGCAGCGCTATCTAATTAAACCCCTACCACGTAATCCCAGCGACACCATCCCCCCCAGTTTAAATCCACTCCGCCGGCGCATACCACTTAAACACACTCCCCTCCGCTGCCGTCCTGTCCAGTGCTGGCTCCTGGAGGAGAGAAAGCGCCAACCGCTGCCGCAGCACCAGCTCTCCACAGCAGCACCACCACTGCTGCCTGCACGGTATCATGGTTTGAGGGGCTCGGCTGCTGTATCCAGGGGCCAATAAGTCAGTCACTCAGCCAGCGCGCGTGTGGATGTGTGTGAGCGTGCACTGAGAAGCAGCAGTAAGAGCACGCGACCGGTGCAGCGACGCTATCCAACCAGGAGCTCCGGAGGAAGTCGCAGAGAGCGAGCCGAGCATCCCCGCATCTCTCCCCGGCTGTCCTGCAGCAGGGATACCTTCCTCTCCAGCACCGACACTGCCTCGCCTATTCGGGTAAGGAAGCGGTTCGGCGTTATCGAGTCTGTTTAGCCTGCTTCTGTAAATAATGTTTTCTGTTATTCTACGGCTCATATTCAGTTTCTGGAAAGCGGCGCAGACGCTTTTGTTTACTCGCGGAAACTGTTCGTCTTCCGGCTGTGTGGTGCCGATAAGCCGCTGAACAGACCGAGCCGAGCTGAAAATATTCCCGCCCGTAGTGTGTGTTTTCGGGTGCGTGTGCCGTTCTCCGGACGTTTCTCTAAAATAAAAGGAATTAAAACCAAGGCTGTTTGTGTACAGCCAATAGAGTGAGAGCAGTGTAGGCCTGCCATTTTTATGAATGATTTTCACGCGGGGCAAAAGGATGGAGGCGCGTGGCGCTTCTGTGGAACTTCCTCCCCTCCTCTGAGGTCTGAGCTTCAGGCTGCACTGAACTCCTTCGATAAAGAGAGAGCATCTTTATTTGCTGACTTATTTCTAGCCTAGTGATAAATGCATTACTAATTAATGACTGAGTGCAAAGTATTTCTTACACCGAATCGTGCTGTTGACTTGTAAGCTGTAATTTTGCCTCATGGGAAGTTTATAGAAATATCAAACACATTGCTGATCCAGATGGGGCACAGTGTACTGGGGGGATTAAATTGTCATCCATCATGAAGGTGTTCAGGATCAGGGGTGTTTCAAGGTTTTTCTTTTTTGTTTGTTTTGTTTGTTCAATGCAGTGGCACAAGATGGAACCACTAAACAGTGAGTGAAGGGGCAATGGGAAATCCAGAAACTTTATCAAACATAAATATCAAGTCAAACTACTTGAACATTGGCAAGGTTTAATTATGGGTAGACCTCCTGCCTGCATAAATATGCATTATGAAACGTGGCTACCTCATAGCAGTATAACAGGCACACTGAGGCACAACATTCAAACTGGAAGTGATGAAAGGTCATAAACAGCAGTAAATATGCTGTGGGAATTCATAGATGCAAGGCCACCTTTGCAGAGTGAAGGAGTGGACCAAACCAATGAGGCACATGTCAGTTTTTCACTTAAAATTATATTGGTTTGCATCTATAGTTAGCAATAGAGTACCTATTATTATTATCATTATTATTATCACTGGGATCTGTTCTTCCCCCACCCTCTAAGCCACTCTTGAATGATGAATGAGTAGCTTCACATGACGTTACGTTGAACTTTGTTTTCTTTTAAGTTTGGAAGAAGTTCCACAAAAAGGCTTTTTGATGGCTGCAGTCG
The DNA here is from genome assembly GCF_007364275.1 of Archocentrus centrarchus. NCBI lineage: Eukaryota > Metazoa > Chordata > Actinopteri > Cichliformes > Cichlidae > Archocentrus > Archocentrus centrarchus. The sequence goes on along the minus strand of NC_044356.1, from coordinate 27,347,447 downwards.
TCTTTGGTTGGGCTTGTTTTCACTTATTTGTACAGCAGCATCAAATTTGACTGCCTATGAGGCCCCTAATAGCTAGTAGCCTATTTTTTATTTATTTTATTTTATTTTTTGCACATTACATGACCACACTTCTTTTGGCACTAGTACCACATTGCATCCTACCACCCAGTAGTAAAACCAAGGGAAATATATATTTTTAAAACAAAGGACAGTTGACTTAATGACTGTTTGACTATTATAAAATCATTACCACCCCTAAATGTTACATTATTCAACATTACAGAGTATTATTTACAATGATGAAGGGGGAAAACAAACTTCAGGGTGGGGTGGTGACACCCCAGACTCCCACATTTTAGGCACACGCCTGTTTAGGACCTCTGCTCTGCTTTTCCTTAAGATAACACACACCACCTTCTGCTGTGCTGCACTGATAATGTGACACATTGTCCTCTGCCTTTTCTTTCCTAAATGCCACCCAGCCATTGCTCGCCTTCTGTATAATCTTTTCAGATTTACCATCAGGCTTGGCACAGGGCACCAACAAGCAAAATTTGTGCAGGCAGTCAGAAATACTCAAAGGAGCCACATGATTGGCAGCTCCTGGGGGTGAACGCCTTTGTGGTCATTCTCTAGTTGTCATTTAGGGCGACTAATGATGAGATAGGCAATAGCGTGGCCATTTTAAGCCCAACCCCAGGTAATGGGAATGTGGAGGCACGGCCCCAACAAATTGATCTGTGTTTGGGGTCTGTGATGTAAGGGAAGCTGCTGAACTCCGTTTAAAATGGGCAGAATTGTGCTGCTCGTGTTTTTTGGTGGGTACAGGCAGCATTTAGCCTGCATCTGCTAGTCTAGTTGTTACATAAGAAGATAAATGTGCGCTGGAGCAATACTCTCTCAGTCACTTGGACTCATAAGCACACTCGCCTGCACACACACACACGCACACACATACTTCTAACTCATGTGCATATACGCAACAAAAGCGGTTTTAACCCTGAAGCACCTTGCAAATGATAGATGTCATAGTCAAGGTGTATATCAATGAGGCAGGTGAACTACAGAGCAAAAGAAATAGCCTTATTAGTATCTCTTACTCTCTTTGGTGGTTATTTCATGCATCTCTCCTGTGTGAATAATGGATTCCTTTCTATGTTCTGTGCTGCAGGCTCTCACATTAAGAGAAACAGTGCAGCCTTGATCATTTAGGTGACCCTGCTCTAACATGATGCCACCAGAAAGTCTTGACAAGAAGCTCCTGACTGCATGTATGCATGGGAATACATAAGTACGCAGCCTCAAAGTCACTTTCAATTAAGGTTGCAGTCTTGTTATGTGAAGGCAGATCAGATATACAGCCTCAGCATCTTGGAGCTCTTTCTTGAAGAGACACAAGCAAAACCCGTGAATGTGACTGAGGCTGGGAAACTTTCATGGATCCAAAGCGGCTCCAGGGTTAAAGTTGGGTTAAATATCCCGCCCCCGCAAAAGCCTACTGTTTGTACATCTTCCAGTAACATGATGGATATGAAAGGTCAGTGGATTTTTTTTCCCTCTGAAGAGAACTCCAAGGCATTTCCAGGAAAAAAAAAAAATCAAAACACAAACAAGACATATTCATTATGAGAAAAGAGCAAAGAGAGACTTCAAGTCAGTGTAAAATGGATCTGTGGTCTGTAGCATAACGCGCTAATGGAGGGAAATGGAAATCATTCTGTTTATCTTTTACAAGAGTGATATTACAGTTAATTAGCAAAACCTGAGCAGCCACTTTCCCATCAAGCATTATAACTGAATTTTAATGATGCTGTTAGGCACTAATGTACACGAGACTTTATTCACTAGAAAATATGCATTGTTCAAAAGATTCAAACAACTTTACATTTCTCTGATATTCGACATCTTTCAGATGTTTAATAACAGCAGTGCGCATAACGTGACTCGGCTACTGCTGAGTGTCTCACTCTGACAGCTGAGGCGCCGCTGTGCGCTCCCATCTCCTGCCAACAATCAGCATATTTTAAAGCCCCTGAAAACAGTCAAATCTTACATATTTATAATAAAAAAAACAACTCAATCACTTTTATAGTCAAAAAGTGAGGGTGAGTTTTTTTTAATTAAATTTGAACAGGATTTTTTTAGCTAAACAAACTGTTCTTCACCACATGTTGATTCCTTGATGTGTTGACTCAATTCACCCTACTAAAGCACCACACTCTCCTACTTAAACCACATAACTAATAAAACAAAGTATTTTTAATGCCACAAGGCAACAAAGTAGTCTAAAATAGATTTTAATTCATTTGGATTATCTATATAGTGCTGGTAAGTGATTGTTATCTATATATTTTGTAACAATTTTACATTGATTAATATCACTATAAACCTTGATTGCTCTTACAGAGCCATGCTTTGTTTAAGTTAATGCCTCAACATGTTGGAAAATTATTTTTCTGTGATTTAAAAAGTATCATGGGACCACTCTGCTCATAGTTCAGTTAAAAAGACAAAAGCTCAATTATATAGGTGGAATTTCAAAACTGAAGCAACTGACTGAGATGATCTAACAGTAAGTGTCGGAGCTGAAACAGTAAAAGCGCAGTCTCATAGGTACTCTCTGTAAAAAGCATTTTTAAAAAAAAATAGTTTAAAGCCCTCTAAAATTAGTGTAAACTATCAAGAGCTAAGGTGTGTGTGTATGTAATGGGTGTGTATGTAATGTAATGTAACGTAAGGTAATGGGCTTCAGAGATATCAACTGAAGTTGAAATGGGGCCAGGCTGTAGTCTTGTGTAATACCACTTTAAACCACAAGATGGTAGAGCAAATCAGTTTAGGACTCAGTCACACGGGCTTAGAGAACTGTTGGCGACCCCCTGGCAACAGCTGGTCGCAAGGGAAAAATGTGTATTCTCTGACGCATTTGTGAGTGGTTGCGGGAGGTTGATGGCTGTTGCTAGGTGAAATTAGTTGCAAAGAAGAAGCTGCACCAAAAACCTCCTTGTGATTGCTGTGGTCGCCTGACTTGTTGGCAAGTGCAACACATTTACTTTGAATGTAAACTGCAAACGGAGACCATTTACATTCAGAGTAAATGTTGTGCCTTACCACTGCAACCAACACATTTCAGAAGGTGCAGCTTTTACTTTAAAGGCAAACCTTCTCCATTTCTGGTTTCCGTTACACTTTCTCACTTTCACAACCACTTGGTGAGTAGTTTGCAAGCTTTTGCAGTTGGTGTCTTCCATATAAAATACTGGGCACAAAAACTCGTGACCGAAGCGGTCATAAGGAGAATTTTGGTGCAGCACTGTATACCTCTTTGCAACCAATTTCACACTAGTGACTGTCAGCAACCCCTTGCCAATCTTTATCTAAATGTCTACTTTTACCAAGCCCAACACTTCCTCACTGTAACACAAGCATTCTGTAAAAAATATTCAGTCAGTCTTAATATAAAATTATATAAAAGTACCCTGATGACATCAGTATAACGTCTCAGGGTTACATATTAATATGACACTCATCTAAAGCCACTATAATTTCTTTAAGACTGAGTAACATTTTTGATTGCATTTCATGTGTGAAGTCAGCAGAGTTCTCCTTCAAAACAAATAAATAAACTGCACCAAACTTCACAAAGAGCTTGAGGGCTGTGAGTAGTGCCACGCTACATGATCATCATGGAATGAGTGGGAATCAGCAACTGAGAGAGAGACATTTTCATGGTTGGCAAGTTATCTCTGCGTGTGGATGTTCTCATGTGATCTGCTAGGGGAGTGGGATGTGGCCTGCAAGGGTTAACACGATGTCCATGCATCCCATGTGCGCTGCCGGCCACATAATCTGCCCTGATCCTAGTGGGGAGGGGCGTCTCCTGGCTGTCAGACATCCAGTCTGATAATGACTGCGATAAGGCCGAGAGAGCAGCTGCTCTGCTGGAGGCGGATGGCTTAAAGCAAAACACTAAAACCCAAAGATTTCACCCATCAGTCCAAGGTGAACCTCGATTTACCCTGGTGGGTTTGTTAGAGCAGCGGTCCGGGTAAATTAGCACAGTATTGTTGTGTATATTATGAACAATTTTTGAATCAAACAAATGAAACAAATGAGCTTAATCAATACTATTGTTCGGGCTCCTTGTTACTAGCTACTCTGTCTCTGGGTTCTGGATTTGGCAGAAGTATTTTGTGATTCTCCTTTTGTCATTTAATAAAAGCACCAAAACAAATTAAATAGGAAAGAGCAGAGAGTTAAAACAATAAAGTAGCTAATGAAAAAAGAGATTGCATGAAAGCAAGAAGAATCTAAGGTTTGAGTGGGGGTTTTATGAAATGACTCTAATTCAGCTTGTTTGCCTCTTGATCTCTCCTTTCCTCTCCTCTTGCCATTAGGAGGCTGAAAGGGCAGCCAATTACTCCCTGAGCTCAGCGTGCAGTTTGGCTAATGAAGCCAGGAGAGGAAAAAAGTGTGAGAGCGGGTTCTTTAGCATAAAAGGGCCACACGCTCTCAACTGATAAGGCAAACACACAGAGAGACACACACACACACACACACTTCAGATCATATCTCAGTGCAGCCTTATCGTCTGCGCCACTCCCAGACCACAAAAATATTTCACTGTCTTTAAGTGATTTCTCTCTGCATCTCTTCCAATCAATCAGATCGCTTCCTGTCCCTCCACAAAAGGCCCTTCATCTAGTCTCTCTCTGTCCATTTCAAAAGGCTCCCTAAGAAGCAAAAAGCAGTTTAATTAGTCCCTCCACTCTAAGAAGCCGTACAGTAGGCGAGAAAACAAAAATATCTTCTGTTTTCCTGGCGCTCCCCTGACTCTTTGCTCCTCTAGGGTTTCTCTCTTAATTTATATGCCTCCCTTCCACCTGAGCGTAATGTGAGGAATTTTATGGAAGAATAACCACCAGCTGTGTCTCCACCTCAGTCGCATAAATATAAACAGAGTGGTGGTTGTTGTTGCGTCCGTGTTTCTTATTTATGTATTATGATATATGTCGCTCAGGTTGTGTTGTAACTGTGTTGCGCACGAGATAAAATGTTCCGGTGACAAATTCAACCCGTGCCTCGGCAGCGTCAATTAAGCTTCGCTCCCCACCCCATCAGTAGCCTTTTGCAGGGTTCTCATGACAATAACAGAAGGCCAATCAGAAATAACAAAATCGATCTGGCGTCGGCCGGTTTGGATGCATTTACAAGCAGCTGTAATGACTGCAGACTCTTTTCTTCGGCTGCTGGTGCAATCACATAGCAACCTCTGTCTGCCAAGCTGTGAGCAAAAGAGCAGTATTATTCAGTAGAGTCTGTTCAATTACTGTAAATGCACTTCCTGTCTCTCAGGCCACGGCATGATGCTCTTACAGTGTGAACAGCTTTTTCCCCTCTTCCCTCATTTGACCCAGCCGTTTGTTTGTTTCTGGAGATTATTTTCTTTCGTCTCCTTTGCAACTGGGAATATGACTTTTTGCATACTGACTGATCACACTAATGAGCACGTATTGATGCTGCTGCTGCTTCGAAGCTGTTGGTTTGAATTAGTGCTAATCAATGGCATCATATGGGGAGGGAATCAGATGGCTCTGTGGACTCCCTGAGGGTAACTACCCACCGCAGCGCTCCCCTGAGTACTACATACCTTTAGGGGCTTTCTTTTTCTGTTTGCATTCACGCTGCCAATAGGAGGTCTAGTGTGACATATTAGTCGGCATAGCAACAACTAGACCGCAACCTCACCAAGAAGTTGGAGGACTGGTGTTATTGGTAATATTCCCCCAAAAGGAACTGTCAGAAGGTGGCAGTAATGCTCCTGAAAATTGTGTTTACACGCCACAATAACGTCTAGCATCAATATGGTTTAGCACAGGGATCCTCAAATCCAGGCCTCGAGGTCCAGTGTCCTGCAGGTTTTAGATGTGTCTCTGCTTCAGTACACCTGAGTCAAATAAAGAAGTCATTAGCAGGACTCTGGAGAACTTGACTGCATACTGAGGAGACAATTCAGCCATTTGATTCAGGTGTGTTGGATCAGGGACACATCTAAAACCTGCAGGACACCGGACCTCGAGGCCTGGATTTGAGGATCCCTGGTTTAGCATGTGTGTTGTGGTGACATTAGAAGCTGCTTAACAAACAAGAGAAACATGCAATACCAAAGACTACAGCAGTTAGAAAGAACTGACAAGTAAATGAAAATGAGAGTAAACGCTGAGTAATGTTAGTCTGTTAGCAGTTAGGTTGGCGTGAGATCTAGTCAAATAATTGCCTTTTTTTATTCACAATTTTTATTTTCTTTATTTTAGTATGCACATGCCCATCTCTACCACTGAAGCCTTTGCCAGTCTGAAGCAAAGGGTAACATCTATTAAACTATACCAGTTCAGATGCACTCTGGCTGTTTTCAGATTCATCACATTGTTCCACTATGAATATGAATACCCAAGGTAGTTCAGAGGAATTAGTAGCAGAGAGCTAGCTCATGTCCTGCTATGATGGCACTGCTTATGTTTGCATGTTTTTTCTAATATGCCAGCTGCCTGTGCTGCAGTAATCGAGGCATTCTTACATCTAGAACAATCAGTTACATCACTTAAATGTTCCTCTAGAGAACATTTAATCATAAGAATCATTTAATCATCATAAAAATGATGAAAAGATTCCTCTGGTCTGAAAATACCTGTTGATTCAGGCCAGGGCTGAGCTGGTGTCGTGTAAAATGCCTGATATTACAGACATTATTCTTTTCATTCATTCATTTTTTTTCTAATTTGTTGGTGGACTTATGGGATCAAACATCATTCTGTGACTTCATAATGATAATGGATGAAAGTGCGTGAACAAACAGTAGCAACAGGTCATCAAATTTTTCCCTTTTATTAGTTAGCAGTACAATAGGAAAATAGTATTTCTGGTTATAATATTCTGGTTCAGGCCATATCTGAAATTACTCACCCTGACAATCCCTGACAATCTGTGTCATAATCACATTTATAAAGTAAAGAAAATGTGGTCATATTACACTGATAAGTAGTCAGCTTTTGATACTTGTGAACATTATGAGTTTTGCTTTTAAACCATCAGAATATCCTATTGTGCAATCAATATTTACTTCATAAACATACAAAGTATGCCTGTTGACACTTTATTTACTAATAACCCAACTTTGAAACCTATTGTAGTTCCATTACATGCATTAAATACATTATAATCAAGATGTACACTAGTCAGCTAAAGGAGGCTAGAGTTCTGCTGATATCTTTATTGAAGTGTATAGGATGGCCTATTTTTTTGAGTAGACAGAATAAAATATATTCTGTGTCTTTTCATCATCCAGACAGTTGAGAACAGGAGTGCCTTTCATCAGGACAAACCTGGACATAAAAGCAACGCAGGAGTTTAACCCAACACGTTTGACAAGCCACAGAATCACAAAAAAAAGTGAAAATAATGCCACAAGCTGCCACAGGACTAAGTCATTTATACAATGCAGTGATTGTGATTTCTTTGCAGTGGTGAATACAGTATTGTGTTTGGCCAGTAACCTTTCAATAACTTAGCATGTGATGGCTATGATGGGTGACAATGGGTTGAAATTAAAAAGTTAGCCAAAGCCCCTTACTTGACTCCCCCTACTACTCCAGTGAGCATCTTCAGCCTGCTCCTTTCTGCTGCTGCTGCCACCAAATAAATCTGATCATTTCTGCATTAAGAGGCATCACTCCTCAGTTCTTCTATGCAGCATGTTATGTTTGTTAGTTTTTTAAGTATTTTTGAAAGCATTACAGGGAAAACAGGCAGGATGTGCATGTTGAGATAAGGGGGAGGGTGCAACATCTGACATAATGACAGGCATTATTTAAACTATGCTAGAAAAGCAAACTGTACAAGCATCTCCTTTTCTTTCTAAAAAAACTACATGTAATAGCTTCTCCTGTTTCTTCTGCCATGACAAACATGATAGGCTAATTCTTTTTCAAAGTACCCTTGACTCGGGGATTGGCTTAGAGCTGGAGTTGGTCCCTGGGTGCTGCACACAGCTGCCCACTGCTCTTAATACTTTGGTTGGGTTAAATGCATACATAGAAACATTTTGCTTACAGGGATTAATAGGATAACCTTACTTAATTTAATATGAATGCAATCTAAACACTCTAATCCTAAACTAAGTTGCAGATTTAATGCCATTCCTTTCATTTGTGGTGCTTGTGCTGCCTTGCTGAATGTTACATCAGAGCTTTCTGTCTGTGCCTCTGGATAATTTTCTCTTTCATATTCAAAGTTGCAAACTTCACAATTCTTTAAAAACCGATCCAATAACGTCCCATCCATGGGATCTAATGTTAATGTTAAGAGTGCTTCTTATTCCAGATTTCACTTGTCTAACATTACTGGTGTTTGGGCTCTGGGACTACATTTAGTATGATTAATGCTACATATCACCATTGGGGTTGTGTCAGGAAGGACATCCGGCGCAAAACTCTGCTAAGTCAACCATGGGGAGCTGCCCACTGTGGTGACCCCCTGTGGCAAGGGAGAAGCCTAAAGTAGCTTTAATGTTGCCATGTTGCCTATGATGACAACATAAGTTAGCCCTGTTTACACGAGAACATTTTCTCTTTTTTGTGGCCACAGCAGCTTTAATGGCAATGCAGGAGAAGACACACGGGCAAACTAGCTACAGGCCGAGACTCGAACCTGCACCGCAACGAGGCATATGCATGTGGAGTCCCTGAAAACAGTACAATTTGAAAACGGGTTCAAGAGTGTAGCGTTTTCAAACGCTTCGTTCTCCATCCATCCATTCTCTTCTGCTCTCTGTGTAAACGACTAAAACACTACTTTTTGAAAACGGAAGGTACTGCTGCATCCAACTGCACCACCAGCTTGTGGCCTGGCATCGGAACTACAGTTTTTGAAACGTTTCCATCTGAATGTGTTATTTTTTGAAAACGATACCGTTTCCACTGGATCATTCATGTATAAACGGAGCCTTAATCTATTCACCAAAAGTGCCCCAATACCTCAACTTTGGAACATGAGACAAATTCACAATGCAATAGTTTATAACTTTAGCTAAATGACTTATGATGCAGTTAAGAGGAAAACTTTGCATCGCTGCAAACTACTTCATGTATGGATTAGTGATGCATTTATTTTTAAGCATGTCTTTGCAGGTGCATCATGCAAAAAGAACAAAAATAACCTAGTTTACCTAAAGGACAATAGGATAGTCCCACTTAAGTGAGACTATAGACTGCATATGCTGCAGTATGGTCACAGCTTCAGGATCTGAAAGTGAATCCAGTATAGAAGTTCCTTAAAGCTGTATTCTTTCTAACAGCCAATGGATGGGGACTTGTCCAGTTTCAAAAAGAAGTCTGGCTGTATAGAAATCTACGTGAAATAACCCTAATGCTGTCTTACTCTGAGACTGCAGTTAAAATATTTCCTGACAAGTTTGTGGTCTCAGTCTTCAGTTCTGTGTTTTATATAGAACAACATGATGATTACAACATGATGTTTGTTTTGTGAATTTTGGTCATATTAGAGTAAAAAAGGAGAACAAAGCAGGGTACACTGTAGGGTGGGCCTACCTTGTGACTGACAGGATGCAACAAATATGAGCATACAGTGTCCCTCTGTTTTCATCACATCTGACATAAGCTTACACCAACACTCCAAGTTGAGGTTTTGCATTATGGACTGAATTTGTTTTTCAAAAGCAAGTTTGATCTTTGCTTTTGTTCTTGTAAATCAGATATTACATCAAAGTATGCTGATTTCTTGGGGCTTTATGCAATTTTTTTCATAGGCACTTTTTTTCCCAAAAGATCCCTCCTTGAATTTGAATGTTGAATACATTAAATATGCACTGCTTACAAGTAAACAACAAACTTTTACCCTGGTGTAGTAAAGAATCTCTTTCCCAGTGGTTGCATTATAAAAATGAGAAACCAGAGGAGCCGCTAAGCAGCACAAATACTTTCCTCAGTATCAGCAGACTGATGTGTGAGCTTCACAGCCTGCAGGAGACAAAGAGGGAGTAGGTAGAGTGTCAGAACAAGAGAGTCTATAAGAAAGAAACATGGAGTTGTCTGAACGTGTGAGCGTGCCCTGCACTTCAATACTCTGCAAATCACAGCACTGCATTGTGGGATATCTTCATCACGCAGCTATCGGTGTGACACGATTGCTTCTGAAGGGGAAATTCTTGCTGAGCTGGCTGTCTGCCTTCATGGCACAAGTTGAGGGTGGGCTGGAATTTTTTTTAATACTTCTTTTGTTTTCATGGCCAGTTCAGTAAATCTGAAAGTGAGACATCTATAGTGTGGGGACGTGTGGTGAGATAGTTTTCTAGCTATCCCTGTATCTCCTGTCCCAAGCTTATGCCATCTCTGCATATAATACATTGCACCATTCTGCCTTATTTGGGGATTCAAGAAGTATTAATATGTCCCTTTAATGTAAACTTACTGCTTGCCTTTGCCCTCCAGCAGACCAGGGCAAGCAAACCTACTGCATGTTCAGGGACGCATCATCAGTTACATTCAATCAAATATCGCTGTGACGAGAGTGAAGTCACACCGGAATAGGCAAGGCTGAGCAGGAGTTAGATTATGGTTGTGAGAACACAAAGTGAGGGTTAAATCCGCTTTATGTAAGTATATTCGTGGGCAGAGTCCTTTGCCTCATATTAATATGGTGACTTTAGGGCAGGAACTCTCCCTCTTTTGCAACAGGGATATTCATCAGAGCTGGAATCGATGTAATCGCCAAGTATAACACACTAAAGGGATTTGTGGATCTTCTTAGGACAACTTTGCATTATGTAGACCTAATAGGATTATTCTAAATAGCAGCCAAAGACACGCTATGAAGAGTAAATATTACATTTTCAATTCAGCAAGGCTTTATTGGCATGAAAGTTTTAAGAAGTAATATTGCTAAAGCACTGGAAAAACATTTGTCTAAATGTTTGGATGGTTTACAGCGGAAGTGATATGAATAAAATTAATGTTTTTTCTCGACATACTGTCAGATAATGTGTGAAATTAAGCAATATGGCACCTACAGTTCTCCTACACATGATCTGTAAACAGAGACGCTGCCAGGTTATATATATATTTTTAAGTTCCATTCAGTGCATTCTGTTGTATGAGTCACATACTGTATTTCCAAAGGATGTGTGAGCGCCATATGATGGATGATGTGAGGTGGAATTCATCCAAGAAGTATGGTGGGATGTTGCTGGTGATTTTCATTGGACGATTACCAATCTTGCAGAGAACATACAATATCGGCCCGAGAGATGAGGTGGAGGAAGAATGAAGGGAGCCACAGCCAAAGCTGCACAGAGGGAAAGAGAAAGAACAAAAAAGTGAAACGGGTCGTAACCTTGTCGTCAGTGTTTGTGCCAGCTAGCAGCTGGAAAAGACTGATGCTCCTGCCTCTCCCATCTGCCTTTCACAGCCCCCCCCCCCCCCCCCCCCCCCCCCCCCCCCAGCCCCCCATCAGCTCCACATGACCAAAGCTGCTTCTTGCTTTTCTTTTTTCTGTCATTTATATGGTGCTGTTCATCCTTTTTGCACAGATATTCCTCACTTCTAAGACTCATTAAGATCTCTTTATGCCATAACACACATTATGCAGAAATTTCCACAGTTCTTTACAACTAATTTGATACCCAAAAAAGATATCAATAAAACGAATGCTTTTCTCCTTCAACTACATTGTTTAACCGCTTAACACTGTGTTATGATCGGTGATGACCCTAAACTTAACCCTGATTGTGTGCTGTTTTTTTTTTTCCTTTGGTGATCAGAGGGCAAAAAAGTAACACACATTAAAAATTATTTGCATTAAAAAAAAAAAAAGAAAATTTCCAAGAAAGTGCATTTGGGTTTTCTCTAAACTGCAGGGTTAAAGTTCAGAGTTAGGGCTGGGGTCACTGATGATGAGTTAAACTGTATCCATACAGGAAGCAGTTTGCAACAATATAGCATCCAGAGACCAAGGTGGATGCTATATGGGGGAAAAAATTTTGGTGATGAAAAGTGGGCGGGTCTCGAGATCCATTTTTCTCAATTTCACTACAAATCATAGCTCTAGCTCTACTCCTAAATGGGTCACCAGAAACCTGAATCTACCAGAAACCAAATTCTATAAAAAGGTTGGAACCCAGATCCTAACCTTAATTCTGACTTTAAACCTAGATGTTAATATTACTGCAGTGTGTATGAAAATTTTTAAAAAACAACTGTAATAATTTTATCATTCAAATTCATCTTTGTTATTCTGTGTGCCTTTTGGTAAATTAAATAAACTTAAAACAGAAGTGCATGTTGGCACAATATCAATGTTTTTGTTGTAAATCTCACTGTTAGTGTTATATTTCACTGTTATCGTATCATCCATACTCATGATAAGGACATAAATGATCATGTTATCACAAAAAACATGAAAAAATAAAGTGTATTAATATGAAATCACCAAGTAAGGGCACTGCCAAATCAGCTCTGACTGACGTGTACTGTGACTGAGTAAAGCATTTTAAGGAAAAACTTTATCCAGATTAAAATGGGAAGTGCCGCAGTGATGCCTGATGTCCATGAGGCTGTCTTTTCTTCCGTACTCATTTCTCATCTCAGAGCAATCCTTGACCTGAATAAGCGAATAATTGCCTTCAGCGACAAAGGAAGGAAGCCGATGCTTGGAGAATAATTACCAGCTTCATTTTGGGAAGTGTGTGTGTGACACTGCAGTGTGTCTTTCTCTCGTAGAACTCTTTCACGTGGCTCTGAGTGTGTCCTTGGGGCTAGTGCAGGTTGCTGCTCTGGGACATGAGCTAAAATACACTGTAGTGCTTCGAAAGCTCCTCACCCTGGAGGTGTCTTTCTGTAAGGGATGTCCCGGTTTTTCGAACCCTTGGAGAGCTCCAAAAACGGTGCGGCCCAACGTTTCTTTCCCTATTCGGTACGTACAAGGCATTTCACTTCCCAGGCAATGTGATACTGCCTGCAGGTTGAAAGGAGAGAGGTTTGATTCAGTATCCTGTTTAACTTGCCGTTACAATATCATTTACACTGTAGCTAAAGCTAACCACAAGCCTTTTCTCCTGATGCAGGCAGGTTTGTACCTACATTAGATTAAAAAAAATTGCATTATCATTAATGGGTATGCATGCTGTTTTTGAGAAGGCAAAAGCAAAAGAGAAATGTGAATAGTTTTTTTTTTGATATTTGTCAGTTAGAATGATTATATTTTTTTCCCCTGATTGCCAAGACTTGCATGAGCAATTCAATAAAAACAAAAATTACATATTCTGATTGCCTGATGTTACAGTTAGGTTTAGGATCATGGTTGGGGCCATTGCCAATAACTTTGACAGCAGAGGGTTAAATTTGAGGTGTCTCATTAGTCCATATGTAGCTTTTAAATAGTCAGGTAGCTAAAACCAGGACACTGCATGGCACATCTGAACCCACTTTTAGGTAGCTTGATAATGAGGAGAAAGGCCACAGGGCTAGGTTCTAGGTTCTGTTGCCAGTTTGCATTGGCAGGAGCAGGACAGAAAGATCTAGAGCAGTGATACCAGGGGAGCACAAACAGCAGCACACTAGGCCCAAGGCATTTACTGAAGATCAAGGGCTGTTAAAAATGACAAACTGACACTGGAACTGGTTTAGAGTGGACAGAAGATGCTGGATGGCGGGGGGAGGGTAAGAAAAGGGAGAGGGTAAATGAAGGGAAGACGGGTGTGGTATGTCAGCAGATCGATTCCAGCTAAGGATAGAACTATATCAGGATCCTCCTTCACCTTAGCGACAAGAATAGCTGCACTCGCGACTCCTCGGGGGAAATCTGTGGATGCTATAGATTTGTTTAGCGAACAGTTTCACAGACACAATGTCAGTTATATCCTTGATGGTGATCTTGGAATACTAGAAGCTAGAGTTGGAAAATTTGCTCCATAGTCCAGTCATCCTTCATCATTGTGGTATTGCCAGTGACTAATAGCATCGCTGCCAGGGCAGCAGAGAAGGTTAATGTGCAGCCATTAGGGTTGTGATATCTACCCTCTATAGTGCACAATGTGGGGCCCAAATGAAAAACAAACTAAAGAAAGACGCGTTTACACGTTGACAAAGCTGACTGATTTACTGCAGTAAACGTAAGTGGACGGATATGAACCAAACACCTAAAAGAGTATTAAGAATAACAATTGCTGGCTCTTTACTTTTTAACCCTACTTACTTACTACTTTTTAAACTTTTTATAGGTTCACTTTATGGTCCACTTTGTTTTTTTTCTTTGTAAAATATCTCACCTGCTGCCGTTCACACACACACACAGCAAACAAAATCATGGTGGGGAAAAAAGCTGAGATAAAGGAGTGTCTGCAAATGCAGTCACATTAAGCTCCGACTTAAAATCAATCAAACAGACAAAAATATCCTTCTGTTTCCTGTCATTTGATGATGTTAATGGATTGTGTAGCCACTCCACACACATATTTATTTCAAAGCATCCACGCATGACCTTGTGTACTTGGCTGTGCGTGCCCAGACATGTCTGTGTTCCAAGTGACGGTTACATATGGAGATGCGACATGAAATTATAGTGAGGCAGATTCAGTTTACTGATGACATTATTTTAATGTGTAAATGACATAAAAATCACCTTGACTGGCATGCTGTCACCTCTCACTTCGACCATCCTAAGTCCCCAACATCATTGTGAATTGGTGCAACCCTACTGGAAACCGTTGCAGAGCTGGTATGGAGGATCTTCTGAACGCCCCTGTAAAATTGCACCGACCAAAGAACATCCTCTGGTTTTATTTATTAAAAATGACCTTTGGCAAACTCCTGCATCAGAACTGGATATGTGTGATTTGATCAGATTTCAAATTCAGACTCGGATGGTTGATGGTTTCTTTCAATAAGGACAGCTAGTTCGTACCAGTGAGGAAAGAAAAGAAAAATAAACTTTCTTACTTGAAATTAAAACTGGTAGAACTTTGGTACAGAACTTCCTGTTTATGTAGGACTATACATGCAAACAAAGACATGTTTTCAGGGCTTTGAATTTCTTCATTTCTACAACTGAAGAGATTTTAGTGTTTAGCATGTCTTAGTACTTGAAAATCAACATCCTCAGCACAGCTGTGATATAGAACCTAATGAAAAGCTCAATACTAACTCATAGCAGTAGTCCTATTACTGAAAGCTAACTTTTTCAGACAGGTGGTTTCTAATATAAGCTTTAAGTTCATTTCACACTGGATGCTTTGCATAAAAATGACACGAAATTCCGAATCTTTCGGATGCGAACTTTTTGTGTAACCTACATACATACCGGATGCGTTGCGTTTTTGCGAATAAATCGCCCTCATAAAACAAATTCGTCCTGTGAAATGATGTGGTTGGTGTGAAGGGCTGCATTAAGAAGAGGCGAGTCCGAAAAATATTTTTAAAGCATGAAATATTCGCACTGAATTTACACGTCCAGTGTGTAAAGGCCTTTAGAGTTTTCTCACTGAACCCTAAGGATGTAGTCAGGAATAGAACATGTAAACAGGGATCCAGAGTCTGGATGAAGAGTGAACTATATTATTAGTGGTGAATAATCTTAAATGACTGATCAAAGTGATTCATAATTTCCACCTCTACTCCGTGTACAGTTCTCCTACATGTGGTATCAGTGGTCAGAATTGCTCCAATAATCTGCCTATAATCCTTAGTCCATCCACAGGAGGATTACCCTGCCCTGATAGCTGTGTGGCTGCTGTACTAGCATGTTAGCATGGCACTAAATGGCTCAGATTATGATGGGTTAAAGGACATTGGGTTAAATGAGAATGGTGCTGCTCAGTCTGATGGGTAATTAATTGGAATTATTACCAGTGTCTCCCATAGAGTTAGATTCTATCTCTGGTGGTGGACGGTTATATGCAGGTGCACACAAAAGGAGGCACATAAGGTGCCCCTCTGCACATACCTTAATAAGCAAGTACTTTGTGAAAAACAAGTAACAGATTAATATTATCGTCTGTCTGTCAAGTGATTTTCTTATCCCGAAGATGGGGTACCAGCTCCACAGGCTGGGACTCTAGCCGGGGATAGCAGTCTTTGTGTTTTTTGCTCTTTGAGCTCAGAAGGACATAAACCAGTTCTCCTGCTTGATTTATAACATGGTGTTAAATTTATGCTGTAGCAATGAAGTAATCCAGTTCCCTACAATGTAGCCTGATGTACACCTTCAAAGAAATGTAACTACACGACACAGCAACGCAGACCTTAGCACCTGTGATAGGTCTGTTTGGTAGTAACAAGCAGTGTAAACATAGTATTGATTAGCATAAAGGTAATATCTTTGTGAAACAAAATATAATTGGCTGTAATTGTATCTAGCTTGCTCATTATGCTAATGCAAACCTAGTATTCTGCAATTGTAGCATTTGTCTCTTTTTTGTAACTCTGATAATCTGTGTGTGTGGGCCCAACCTGCCAGCAGGAATAAACAAGACAGGAAGGGCCAGGGTTAGCTGGTTAGCAGCAGCAGAACTTCCAAAGAGCCGGGGGATTGTCCTCTAGTAAAACTGACTGCGGTTGGTTAATATACCTGGGTAAATAAAGTCTGTGTGTGGGAAACATGACATTTACCTTAAAACAGTTATTGCTTTGGTTTTGAACCACTGGTCAATCACTTCACTACAATGTAGCCATTAGTTTAAAAAAAAAAAAAAAGCAATGAAAGAGTTCAGAACTTTTTGTCCTGGTTGCCTATGATTTTTCTTGAAATGCGTGGATTTTCATATCGGTTTTATTTTGGTGCATGCTGTGAAGCATGTCTGAGAATGGCAAACCTTGCTGACAATGAGTTGGATTATCACGTAATATTGTCTTACCAACTTGCCAGGCTCAGCTGCTGAGGTCAAGTTGTCTCCAGGAGGAAGATGAGCAAACTTGCGGCTGTATCACCAACCCTCACCCCTCCTCCCCCGTGGGAGCCTGGTTCCTGGTGATATAATAGGCTGTCTGAGTGGAGGGCCACGATTCAGCCTGTCAGCAGCTTGTCTCCTGTCTTGGGTTCGCACAATGAGCAGCAGACCCTATGGATTTTCATATATTGTTATGCTCAGGCCCGTGCTAGAATTACACACTTGCTAAAGGTCATAGCGCTGCACAGAGCAGATACTGAGATGAAAACAGACGGTGAGAGAAGAGAGGGAGGGAGGAAGAGGAAAAAGTCACATTAATTATCCATCAATGTTCCACTCGTTTTGTTTAATCTTATTTTTATAGCTCTTCTTTGCTTCCCCTTTCTTTCCTTCTCTTAATCCACGACCTTTACAGAGTGAAACCTAACCTCGCAAACATTTTTCACTCATAATGTCTCTTGGTCTCACATATGGTGTAATCATCGAAAGGAAAAAGCTCGACTCCCTTTGATGCACCAACTGTGCAGACACCCTGCTCGCAGTCTCCTCAAACCTGGCCCTTCCCACACAAACACATGGTGCGCTTCAGTTGGGAAGCTAGCTAGAACACCCTCCCCTGCTGTGAATGCGCGGACAGATGCAGAGCTGACCTGAGCCGTATGCTGGCGAGCACACAAGTCTTCCTCAAAGCAACAGCTCAGAGTGTTCACACACTCAGCCAAATGCTTCGTTTTCTGCCTGCGTCGAAACATGTTTACAGTGCACTGCTGTGTTTTAGCCATTAACTGAAATAAACACAAAAAAACAAGGCTGTAATAGATGCCCACACTTTCCTGTTTGTGAACACTCACCTTGCTCTGTTGTCATGCAAGAAATTGCTGGTGTAAACAGCAGGAAGTGTATTTAAAAGGTACTGTTCAGGGACTGTTTCAAGCCTAAAGAATTCACACAAAAAGTGTATAGGTACAGCTTAGAATTGTTTTTGCCCTGGACGCAGTAGGAGTGTGCGTTTGCTATCACTCAATGTAAAATTACAGTCTAATTTAGCATCTCTATGCAATAATGTCCCATACATGTGGCGAGGGTAGCAGCTACTAGTTAATAAATGCATGCTGGCTACATGGTGAATTTTGTGTTGCGGACTGTGAAGATGAGCTTCCCTGTGTCAATATTTTATAAGGAACCGCAGCGAGTAGGCTTTTCACCAGGACTGCTTCTTGAAAAATATTACATAAATATTATATAAATGAATATCTTCTCTTGCCACGCGGTACGAGCTGGCTCATATATCCATCCTGTGAGCAAAGAGTAAAGAGTATGTGTACATTCAGTCCTCTGTGCTGACATACGTGGGCCTGTGCATCTTCTTCTTTTCTTTTTCCTTATCAAATATGAACCTTCTGAGGTTTAAATCATCAATGGCGATTACCTTAACTATGTGCTACACACAGTACACAATATGTTTTTGTTGTTTTTAAATATTGTTCTCCCCCAGTCTTGGCAATCAGGGAACACAAAATAACCATTCCAAAATCTGTTCAGATTTATTTAAAAAAAAAAAAAGAACATTTATTTGCCCCTAAAGCATAGGGTTAGAGTCGGGGTGTGGGGGGCTATGGTTGGAGTCATTACTGATGACAGTATTTAAGTCGTGCAGGTAAACCTTTTCCCTCAGATCAGTCGAAAACTAGAGTGGTTAGTGACTGCTTCCCAATGTTGTGGAGAGAAGGAGTTTAAAAAAATGGAAACAGATTTCGATGTATGTCTCTTGGAATGATTATTTTGTGTCCCTTGATTGCCAAGACTTGGGAAAACAATTTTTTAAAAGAACAAAAATTACATATTCTGATAGCATAGGGTTAAGGCTAGGGTCATCACCAACAGAAGGGCTAAATAGATTCCCTAATAGAGAACTGATCTGTATTTGCCTGCTGGCAACCCGAGGAAATGGATAATTGGGGGGGACTGCTGTAAGCTTTCAGTGATGAAATTAAGATTTTTTACTCCTGGATGCAGGACATTATTTCATGTCTTTGTGACCTAGATGGAAATAGCATTGCCCTCTGATGGATGTGTTATAAATGAGGTCAGCCTCCTTGCAGATGGAGGTCTGAATTTTTGAAGAAGGCTACCATTGGGCCGGTGCAGAAGGAATGCTGGCAGTACCGCAGCATTAATAACACCTGCCTTAATAATGTGTAGACCACGCTCAGGATGTCGAAACTGCTCTGAGCTGTTTGAGCATGGCACCGGGATGCTGGCAGCAGATCCTTTCTGTGCAGTGGGTTGCAATAGAGTTGGGTGATTAATCACATTTCAATTTAAATTATGATTTTGACTTATAACAGTTACGAGCCATAAAATAATCAGGATAAAATGGTTATTTTTTCCTCCATATATTCTCACTACAAAGCTCTCATGTTGTCTTTTTTTTCCCATTATAGCAGTGCTCGTTCACCTTTTTCAGTCGCTGTTTTGTTCAGGTGGGGCCTAGACAACAGAAACGGGATCTTACTTCCAGACTAAATCTGGAAAAAGTGAAAACTGTGACAAGATTTCTGTAGGTGAACCTTTGAAAAGATCATTAACTGTTCCCTGCAGCACACTTTGTCCTCAGATCCAGCATCTTGTGGTGGAGGCTGCGGTTTGGGAGGGAGCTGTGGATGCCCTTGTAAGATGGGCATCGTTCCTTTGTTTTTTTGTCTTAATTGCATTTAGAGTTTACAGAAGTTCTCAGTAATAGTTGAGTAGGCCCTTTTTGCATGGTTAGGACTCGATGCACTGGGACTGGTGCAGTGGATCCCGAAGATCAACATCATGGTCTCTTTGTCATGTTCCTTGTTCCTGTGTGGTTCTTGTTTGGTGGGTGAATGTTGCTGCTTTCAGAGATTGGTAGAGTGGGGTGGTACAAATAAAGGCTCATACATGTATTTCTGCCTTGCAGTTCTTTCATAAGCTTCTCCCATTGGGTGACTCAGATAGGCAAATATTCCATAAAAAGAGAGCGCTACCACCAACCTGAGTTTGGACCCTGTGACCTTGGTGCAAACAGAATAAATAGGTATCCACTGATCTACCTTGTTCATAAACAGAATACATATTGAACAAATAGGAAAGGGGAAAAAAACAGTTTACAGTTCTCCAAATTAATTGTAATAACCTCTGGAGTATACATTTGTTTTCATTAGTACCTATTTCAATCATAAGAAAAGTTCCATCAAAAAATGCATCCCTGATTTACCCATAAACTCTCCTCTTCATCTGTCTGTTTTTCTCTCTGACTCTCATCCTCTGCCCCTGTGGTGAATACCACATAAGCCTTTTAAGCCTTAGCCTGCTGCACTTATATGACCTTAAATGTTACTTCATCATGCCTCGCTCTCTTCTTATCGTTTCATACATTACTCATTTTGAATAAAGGAGGAGCGGTTTTCGATCGTATGGTATTACAGGGTGTGTGTGTGTATTCGGATAGCTTTGAATAATCAGCTATGTGTGTGCTCCCTCTTTGACAGCAGGTTATAATCAGCATTTAGACCTGCTCTGAAAATTCTCTCTGCAGCTCCACACTGAGGACCAGTCCTCATTCTTATTTTTAACCACTCCATTAATGTCTTTTCTTTCAATAACTCTCAGTTTCCTCAGCAATCCCTCTTCCTGTCTCCATCCTCTGCTTCTGCTTCTTTATGTCTGTTTTTTCCTCACTGTCTCTTAAGATGGAACCATGAGAATTTGGAGACTTAAAGAGCTGATTTGTATTGATCAGCCGACTCTGCCAGGCAGGCAGTGACAAGGCACAATATGGAGCCGGTCAGGTAAGGAAGGATGGGGTTGATAGGAGAATTCTATTTAAAGGGTCGTGATCATATCTATTATTATTTATCTATTATTTATTTAATACGTAAAAAGCTCTTTTGTAGGATCATTTTTGTGGCACAATAATGAGTTATCACTGAATCTACAGTTCCCCTCAGCTTTACAGAGCGTTTTAGCATCTTCCAGCTCAATGGTACAACCCACAATGATACTGTTGTGATTTAGGCTCATAATTTTATATTGGTTTTTTTTTGTTTTTTTTGACAAAGCAGCTAAAAAAATTTAATCCCAACAACCCAAATCAAAAAGCACACAAAGTAAGCAACTAGCTAGTAAACATAGTATAGAATTTAGTAGCTAAAGAGCTGAATATTTCTCTCAGTAGTTGGCGAAACAGGATTGCTCATGCTAGCAATACAGTGCTAATATTACTTTTTGCTTCAAAGCCATTAATTGTGATTGTTTTAAAAATATTTATTGCAATAACAATTTGCAAAATTGAATTTTTACTGTTTTATCCCTTTTGCTACATACATAGCCACCATTAGCTTTGATCTCACTGGTTTAGAAGAACTGCTGGCAGCTCATTCATACTCAGCATGATCACTTATTCTGTTAATCTCAAAGAGCTTCATCTGTCAGAACGTCATAGCAGGTGCTTCTGTTCATTATGTTGATTGCATTGGTTAATTTTGAAAGGTTGCTAAAAATCTGATCCCATTGGATCAGTATTATGTTTGTCCAAAAAGTCCTT
This sequence comes from Archocentrus centrarchus, assembly GCF_007364275.1. Classification (NCBI taxonomy): domain Eukaryota; kingdom Metazoa; phylum Chordata; class Actinopteri; order Cichliformes; family Cichlidae; genus Archocentrus; species Archocentrus centrarchus. The sequence goes on along the minus strand of NC_044356.1, from coordinate 27,325,923 downwards.
TAAAGGTTTTAGTTCACTATAAGTGCTCTGTAGAATATATTTAAAGTTTCTAAAATGAGGTCTAAAATTGTCTTTCCCCATTAGTGCCTTCAGGGGTGCTGCAAAAAAGATTTGCATTCATGAATTATTTTGCCCTTTGGAGGATAAACCATGAATTCTATTGGAAACTGGGGGTCATGATAGCATGAATTCAGAAGCTGCTTCAGTAACAGTAAAGGAAGAGTGACAGAAACAAGTTTTAGGAATATGATTTGCTATGTGCCCAAATGAGTTTGCTGTCAACGACTCAGTTACCAGATGGTAAGGGAGACGTTGTAGACTATTAGATAATTGACAATAATCACCAGCAATTTTGATAATGCATGAACTGTGAACTTTTTAAACACAATACATCACAAAAACTTCAAAATTTTCTAGTTACAATATGTTCATAAATGAATATTTTTTCATTTGATATGAATAGATTCCTCCAAAACTTATAGTTATTTGGAAATCAGTCAAAAATCTGTGCAAGCTGGCTTCAGTCTTTGTAGGTTTGTGCCAGTCTGACAGTGTGTTTTAGTTTGGCTCACATCCATAGTTGTATAGAATTCTATGAGAAAGCAGTCCTTGGCTTACTTGATTTGTGACCTCAGTAAATACTGTAATGCTAAATTTATGGGCTATAAAGTATAAAGTAAGCTCTTAATCTTGCCGAATACAGCATACTGTAAAATTTTGTATGGATCCATTACAGAGGGATTTATACGTATGTGCTATTCCTAAAAAGTAGATACGTAGTTACCACAAATATTTTGGAAACCCTCTGCCGTAATCTATGATGTAAACTGACGTGCACCTCCCTGAAATGCAGCTACACATTGCAGTAGATGAACGGGTATACATGTTGGCAAACCAGTTGCATAGGCTACATTATAGCATTTACACAGATTCACAGCTAACGTATAAAGTAAGCTTTAAAGACCTAAAGGGGCATGTAAAGGGTGAACGGGAGAGGACCAAACAATGATCCCTAAAAAGACTGCAGTTAAGTTGCAAATATCCTTCAGTCTTTCACCATATTGTAACTTGTCACCTACGCAATACACAAATACATTTATCATTAAAGTGAAAAGAAGGTGTCAAAAATAAGACTAAAATTCTGTGCGTGACCAAGCCAGACTATCACTTATCCCCGGTGTGACAGAGAGAAGCACCAGGAGGGCTGCTCCACTAGAAGAAAGGCAAATTGTTGGGCAGAAATTACATAAAATTGCGAGGAGATAAAAACATGAAGAGCAGGATGGGGAGAAAAAGAAAGGTATAAGCTGCCTAGCATCTCAGGTGGTCTCTCAGAGTGCTGCTCTTTGGCTCTTTGAGAGGAAGCAACGGGAGACGGCAGGCTGAAAACACTTGAGTGAAGAATAAAAAAACAAAACAGTGCCTGTCAGTTTTTTTTTGATCTGTCGCTCTTTTCACATGGCACCAGCTCAGTGTGCTTTATTTGAACGCCACATACCACTTCAACACCCCCTCCTTCTGTTGTATATCTTCTCTCCAGTCCTCTTGCTTTTTTTCCCCCTCCCTCTCTCCATCCCTCTTCCTCCCTAATGACTGAGCTGCTGGCAGGCGATATGAAGGCGGCATTTTCTCATCTTTAAAGCATATCAAACAGTTGAGAAAGAGACCAGCTCTCTGAAATGTTAAATTGAACTTTGGACTTATCTCTAACTCTCTAGCTTTCTTTTTTTTTTACATTCTTCCTGCCTCTTTTCCTGTTTCCCCCTCTCCATCTCAAGCTCTTCTGCTCCACTACTTTCTCTCCTTCAATTTATTGCTGCTAGAGTTGGGCACATGTTCTGTAAAAGGCCTTTTATTAAAAAACTGATATTAGCCAGCCTGTGTCATCCTCTTCTTTTATAATGGCAGTACCTCCCTGACCACAGTTAGTCAATATACTTTTAATACTTTTTATTTCACACGGGCACCTAGAGAAATCATTTCAGCCTGGAGTGGGAGGATTTTACTGAGCGGTCTGTAAAACCTGCACCGAAAACCTGCTTCAATCCTCCTTAAGGAGCAGCTTACACAACTACAAGAACAAAATTACTTTTAGAGTCCACTGATGTGCTGTAAGGTACATCTGATGGGTTTCAGGGCAATAAAATTGTCTTATTAAAAAAAAATTAATTAATACATTAGTGCAAAAGACTGAAAGCTGTATTAAAAATAATCTGAATGTGGCTTTCAGTGTTTTATCTTAAAAGATTTCACTTAATTTAGGAAGCGTTCAGAAATCAGCATTTGTTGGAGTAATTGTTGCTGTTCAGTGACTTTATGACACTTCTGGCGCTTGGGGCCTTCCATCTTCCTCTCGATCACATTCCAGAGGTTTTCAATGGGGTTCGGGTCTGCTGAAGCATCCCCAGATCATCACTAAACCTCCACCAAATTTTACAGTGGGTGTGAGATACTGTGGCTTGTAGGCCTCTCCAGGTCTCCATCTAACTATTAGACAGCCAGGTGGTGTACAAAGCTGAATACTGGACTCATCAGAGAAGATGACCTTACTCCAGTCCTCTATGGTCCGATCCTTATGGTCTTTTGCATTCCTCAGTATGGCTCTACATTGCTTTTCGTTGATGGAGGGCCTTCAGCCCTGTCCCTAGGAGCCTGTTTTGAACCATTCTCGCTGTGCACTTCACCCCATCTGCTTTTGCCCTTCTTTTGGTAGGTCACTTGATGCCATCCTATGTTTTCTGAATTACATTCAAATGAGCTGAAGGTCATCCCGTTCAGTGGAGAATCGTTTCCGCCCTCTTCACGTCTGTAGCTTTGCTGTCCCTAGTGTCTGCTGCGTGACCTTGTTCTTATGAACTGCCGTTGAAATTTTAAGGATGGAAGCAATCTGACACTCACTGTATCCCTGTGCCGGTAAAGCCAGAACTGAACCCTTCTTTTCCTCACTCAAAGCTTTTCTTTGAAGCTCTTTTGGCATGGTCAGTACTCATTTTTTTTTTTTATTTCAGTTACTTTTGAGGTACTACTAGTGCTGTTTTAGCCATCCAGCGGGTCCTATTGTAAGAGCATAGTGATGACCACAGCAGTGAAGTTTCCCTTGTTAAATAAGATTTGGTTTAGGTGATCATCTAATCAGTACCACATTAAGTAGAATGACATATACTTGTGTTGGAATTCAGCAGATACTGGAACAGCTGTCATACATGTAAAGATGCTGATTTCAGAAAAATTTGCAGTGGTTCCTTAACTTTATTTCCTATTTTATTTCTCTTAATTTTTTATTAACACACTTGTCCAAACTTTTGACTGGTACTGTGTGTGTGTGTGTGTGTGCATGTTTATCCCATTTATGATTTAAATAAATAAATGTTGAGTGAAATGTTGAGTGCTGTAACTATTAACTAACTTCTAGTACTAATTTGTAGTAACATGTTAAGACAAATTTGCCCCCGGGAGTCGCATTTATCTGTTTCTGACTGTGGTTAGTTGGTATCCCCACCCTCCAGCTCTTGAACCAAGCCAGTGTAGCTTTGAACTGTGTGTTTGTGGAACACAACACCGTGGTCAAAGTCCCTCTAAAACAGCAAACTAACTCCCAAGTTGTCAGAGAAGTGGGGCATGAGGTGAATAACGGAATTTCTCATTTTCGTGGTGTGCTGATGCAAAATCACAGAGGTGATATGAATACATACAAATATGGGCCCTTGCAAGCTGAAAATATAAGATTTACCTGACAATGTATCATGAAAACCTATGAGGTGAGATTCTCCCACAGACTGTTGATTTGTCACAACAATCAAAACCAGAGGGATAGCTTATTGTCACTGTTTGTGGGCGGGTGGAGCTGTATGTCAAACTTGCATTTATATTCCAATAGGAAAGCTGAAAAGGAGAGAGAGCTCGAAGAAAAGTTCAGTAAAAATTCAGGACTCTGATAAGTTCTGAAAATATTAAAGCTATTGGAAGGAAGGAGTTTTTTTATTAGCTGTTAGGGCAAATATATGGAGCCTCCTAAATGGTCCAGAAAGACCCCACTGTCCAAATAAGAAGAGACTAGCAGCTATGTAGCATCCAGAGACTGTGGAATGTCAACGCAATTTAGCTAAACTGCTCTCAGCTTTGAGGTGAACAACTGACTGCAACAGGAACATTAATGATTAACATATGAGGGTAGACATTAGAAGACATTAGAAACAACATGGACTTCACTGTCTACTATCAACCCAGCATCAGCTACAAAGGGAAGTGCTATGAGTGAATCACGTTATCTATAGATGGCCTTTGCATAAGTGGAATTACTGCTTTGTGTTTACTCTAAACACACCATTACACCTCTTTTTAATTACCCAGTGTGTCAGACTGCAGTGTTCTGAAACGACCTTTGGGGTTTTCTGGTTTTTCAGGATGGTACTTGTTTTTAACAGATCTAATAGGCTTTGTTTTCTCTGAATGACCATTTTCTCTGGTAGCACCTCTAAATCCTCAGAGCTGACTTTCTGTCACTTTATCTTCCTGTCTTTCCATGATCCTACCTTTGTTCTTATGCCATTTGTCTGCATAGCTTTGTCTGTCTTATTCATCTGGTTTTTTTTCTCCCTTTTCTCCATGCAGAGAACATCAGGGTCGAGGTCATTGCCCCGCTTAGCAGCTATGAAACAGATGTTCATGGGGTTTATGTATGTGTGTGTATCGACTTATGAAGGAGCTTGACAACAGCAACTAACAACAGTGGGCACTTAAACTGGGGAGTTGGATTAATGTTTGTTTTTTTTTTATGTTTCTGGATGGAAGGATAAGCAATAACGGGACAGTAGGGATTGGAACTAAGGTTTGGATTTTGGGGTTACATTAGGATTAAAATAACTGTGGCTGTTTCTTTGACTGACCGACAGGCACACACAGAGTTTTCATGGGTCACAGCCTGGTGAGCTTGCTCTCGGGGTGCAGTTGTGGTTCCCATTTTGAGCCTTTCCACCAACAATAAATGCACTGGACCGCATTGAGAAGTGGAAAATCCTATGATCTGTAGCTGGATGTGGTTCCACTGCTATAATAAAGAACCAGTTCTAAAACCATGTGGAAAAGCCTTATCTGAGCATTTTAGTAGGGCTTCACAAACTCTTTTTGATTGTTTTGTCGGGTTATCAGCCCAAATAATCTGCTGCCTTCCACACAAGCAGCGTGTTAAAGTGACCCTCGTGGCCTCAGTAGAGCCGTGCATATAAGTGTGCTTTGTTCTACAAGCTAATTAAAGCAAAAGTTGACTGTTTATGTTTGTCATTGGAAAACCTTAGTTGCTGTTATTTAATAACCTTTGTCTCAACAATTAAATTTCACATTTGAGCAGCGTGGGAAGGAATGATTAATAATTTCTACAGGTACAAGGTGCATCAGTGAGTGTGCGACTGTTGTGTGTTTTCCAAATGCTCATCTAAGGTGCACTCAGTGTGTTCGGAGCTCAGCTAAAACGTAAATTGCTGGTTTACAGCGACTACCTACTGATTTTGCATATATCCTTCAGCACTGCAGGGACCACCCCCACCCAATTACGCCTTCAGGAGAAATGAATTTGTGTCTTTGTTTTTAGATTGCTCATAACGTTTAAGACTGAGTGAACTCAGTTGTTCCAGAGTAATAAAACAGAAGAATGTGTGCTGAAAATCAAACACCATACAGTTCCTACACAGGGGGACATTAACTGCAGATGTTAAATCTTTTATTTGCAGCAGATGTAAATATTTTTTTCTCCCAAGGATGAATTTGGGCATTTTGGGCAGACTCTGTGGGGACAAACTCAATTTTGGAAGCTGCCTCAAGTGGCCATTTGAAGAACTGCATGTTTTGTTATGCCTGTGTTGGCTTCATTTTTATTGATCCATCATTTAAACACTCAGCATCTTCAGCAGTTCATCTTTATAAAAAGTAAAACGCTGGTTTTCTTGATCACATCCATCCACTCATCCAGGATGAAAATTATAGAGGACAATGTTGTAATTTCCACTTTGGCCTAATGTTGGCATTGATGTCTCACTGGTGTATTGCCCAAATCAGACACAGTGATATAGTACTGTGCTCATTTGACATGACGGTTGCAGAGGGTTCTGGTGGGAAATGGATTAGTGAATCAGATCATTTAAAAGCAGAACAGGGGCATAGGAAGTGACATAGTCATGCAAAATACATCACCTTAGTGCAAGTGAGGTTAGGAATCCTGTTCCTAGAAACACACAAGTAATTTTCCAGCCCAAATTTTGAATTTGTGAAGACAGAATGTCCAACTTATAACCGAGCATTTCATCTGGTGCCTGTTTGATGGTGCATGATGGATAATGTCATCCAATGTGCATACATAAATGTGCATACTGTCATCCAATGATAGCAAGTGGCATTTTCCTATATTTTGTAGGGAAATAATACTGAGCATAATGTGTAAAAACAAACTTCAATTTTCTAACAGGTAAAAGGCCATTATGTAGCGCTCAAGAATTGCAGTGAATTCTGGGTAGTCGCCGCCATGTTGTTGTTCACACAAAACCATGCCAACAGGTAATAAGGAGACAAACACAATAATGACTGCTAAAAATGAGCCAGCTTACCCGTGAGAAGATCAGCAGCGCGATGCGATAGAGAGAGAAGCTAAACGAGGCAGAGGAGTGTTATTAGGAGGGGTTCATCCACACAAACACAAAGAATAGTCACTTTATTTTTAGGAGCTGCCGGTGCTCAAGTACCCCAACATTTTCTCAAAATTGTGTTGAGCACCTACACATCAAACAAAATAAATGACTTCAAGCTTGCGTTCAGGGCTGTGGGACTCAGTCAGGCACTCTCAGCCACTGAGCCATGGCTCTGTGATACATCAGGCAAACATTTTCTGCATCTCTTGCCCTGCAAAGACACTTAAGTATATTTAGTTTAATATTTAATACTGTACTGCAATATACTTTGTGATGTTTCTCCTTCCAACTGCTACCTAAGTCGTGAACTCAGCTCCTTGTTGCTGATTCCAGTCTGGAAAGCACAAAAATCTTACTCCGTTCTGTCAGATGCTTCCATTCTGGTCATATGTATGGGTGTGTAATTTTACAACACAGCAGATCACCATTCTAATGAGTTTCTAATGTCCACAATTTAACTGTCGAATCCAAACGCAGCATCTGTCTCCATATATTCCATCATCAACTTGGATTTGCGTGAACAATGGTCCCATGATACGCTGCATTGGTGATTGGTGTCACAATCCCGAGCTCTATTACTTCCTAATCCTCCCTGTTCAAGTTTCACCAGTCCAAGCAATCGCAAACAACGGCTGCAGTTCTAGCTTCAGCAGACTGGGAGCTGGCTCCAAGAATTACTGTCAGTGCTCAAGCGTTTACAGTAATGCCCTCAGAATGAGGGACTTAATATGAGTCTAATTTTATTAGCCAAGTAAAGAGACAGTTGAGTGCGTGGGTTTTGTTTCTGTGATGGTGAAGCTCTCGCCAGTCAGCGATAAACACCTGCAACGCCCACGCCGTCCACCTCATACATGCCGTCAACACTTTTTGACTTTCTGGAGGTCACGTAAACACAAACAGGCCCGTGCTTGTTCTCGCTCCTTTTGGCACGTACTCGCAAAGCTGGCTGTGTAATTACCGAGCTCGACCGAGGAGAAAGTGGAGGTCAGGGATCGTCTCGTCGGAGGTGTTCAAGCCCGACTGATACTGTAATTTCAATTTCCATTCACGTGCGCGTGCGCGCACACACACGCACACACACGCAGAAGGAAACACTTTGATGGCTGAGCACAAGCTAATTAGCTGTTCAGAACAAGGCAACAAAGTTAACAAGTACAAGTTTGTTGCCTTTTTTTCCCTGATAGCTGTTGCAGTATACACAGAACTATATGAAGTCCCTTAAAATTAAATGTGCTGCAATCTATTAATGATCCAATAAAGGTCTAATCCTAAATACCAAAAGGACATAATTTTAAATGAGGCATTCACTGAATTTTCACTTTAATTGGAAAAAAAGGGCTTTTTAAGGTATATTTAAAAACCCTTTATAACCTGTTACGCTGTGTTTGTAATCCTTTAACCACTATTGCAGTCTATGAATTATCGCCTGCCATTTCAAAGTACCTTCATTAGATTATTAGTAGGTAAATTAATCAGATTTAAAATAAGCAAAAGTCAAGTATTAATTTTCATAGTAATGGTTTTATTAAATAGTTGAATCACTGAAATCCCATTTTGTCCAGCAGGTTGATCTGACATGAAGATTAGGAGATCTGAATGCACACAGTACACAGCTGATTGACACACAGACACACAGCTGGCCAGATAAATCAGTGGGCTAGCGTTTGACGTCACGGGGGCGCGCTCAGGATTATTTAACGTTTTTGTGACTGTGATGAGGCAGTTTAAACACTTGCATAACATCCCGTGTCAAAGGGACTGGGACACAATACCGTCACAAGGCTTACTTTGATTCCATTAAAAGTCTTTGCGTGAGTGGCAGAGCTGTGCTGTCAGTTTGGCAGTGTCTTAAAAGGAATATTTGCATGTTACTTCAACATTGTTTGCTTGATGTTTTATTTGCACAACCTCAATTCAAGTGGAATGCAGGTGCTGCTTTTAACTCTAGCCAACAGTCACCTCTGTCTAGTGATGCTTGAGGAACCGTCCCATCAAATCCCTCATATATATATATATATATATATATATATATATATATATATATTTTATCTGTTGCCGAGCAGCTTCGTGACATTGCGCTGTTTGCTGACCAACTGCATTTCACTTCTCAACTGTCACCAGAGTTCAGCCTCCTTTCCTCTTAATTGTTGCTGACACCTTGTTTCCTTATCTCTGATTGACAGGTGTGAAAAGCAGCCTGGCTAGTGCTATAGTCGCTGTTGTTGTCAAGGAAACCCAGAGTCCCATCCCGTTGCCATGGGGAAACAGAACAGCAAACTGCGGCCAGAGGTGCTGCAGGATCTCCGTGAGAATACCGAGTTCTCCGATCACGAATTGCAGGAGTGGTACAAGGTGCACAATCTACACACTGAACACATACTATACATTACTGTGCAAAAGTCTTGAGTCCTTCTTATTTCTTTATATTCCGCTTTTAAGGACTTGCTTGCAATTTTTTAAAGTAGTCTTGAGCAATAGTTCTCCCAATTTACTGAATGTTCCCAAATGACCTATGAATCAATCAAACACAAAAAGGGCACCTAACTCCACTTAAAGGCACCTAACCAGCGTGAACCAGTTTTAAATTGTATCTTTAGGCACTTTGTTGCTAACTGCCTATTAGAACGCATGATTTTGTTTTCCCATTTCTTTTGCTGAATCTATGAAAAGTGCCAAAGATAACACAGTTCAACAGGCATAAAATAGTATTTTTGCACCAACAAGGTACAAAAGGCAGAAACATCCAAAGAAGAGCTTTGAATGTCCTTCAAGAAGAGTCCAGGTTGTTTTAAAGAATAAAGGTGGTCACACCAAATATTGACCTTCAAGCTTGTTAAAATTGTACAAACTCTGTTCTTGCCTTATAAACTGTATTTCTAGTTGTGTTTGCATGTTTCAATAAACTGCTGTACCTGATATAAAGAAATGGGGGGGGGAGGGGGGGGTGCAAAATTTTTGCACAATACTGTATTTGTACTATAATGCTACTTTTACACTCCTCCATTTCTAAGAGAAATACTGCATTTTTTTTCTTTTGTGGACTTAATTTTGTATATTGAGCTTGAATCATATATGTTTACAGACTTACTATTTAGTAATATTATATATCTGTAAGAGGCATAGATGTTTATAAAGCTGTACAACGAAGGCAACAAGAACACAAACACAACACTTGACTCAAAAAGCGAGTCACTCTCAGTATATCTGCATTTTTCTGACCATGGCAACTGTGCAGTAGGTAATTTTTTTTTAAAATCTCTACTTAAAAATTTTATAAGGCTAAAAGTTATTATTATATGTGGAGCAACTTTGAGTTACAGGTGGGTGCCAACTAGTTGTCTATTATTCACCTCAAGTGATTCAAGTCACTGAACTGGACCTCTTTGACTGTATTTGTGGTGTTGGTGCCTTTTGGATCATATTTAATGGAATTATCCAGCAAATAATATGGATTGGTGGTTATTATACGGACAGCTTGTCCAAGAACTCCCAGATAACAGGTCTCTGTGTTTGTACGATCTACTCATACAGTCTGGGGATGCAGCTTGCTGACCAAGCTTGCTAGTGTTCGCTGATAACTTGGCACACACAAAAAGAAAAAAAAAAAAACAGATGGTGAGAATTTTCATGCTAAACTAGGAGACCAAACCAATGTGTATGATCATTTTTTTATGCATTTTTTTGTATTTCTGCAGGTTTACTTGCATCTGCATTCATAGATTGTTTGGCCATTTGGGAGGAGCACAACTAGCTGGTGAACCCTGTAGCAAACTACTGACTATCTGCACATCCACCAGACACAGCATCGATTTAGAGTCATCTTTCTGTCCCCATAAAGAATGGGAGTTCAGTTTCCTTTTAGCTCCACCGACACCTGGGGAAAGTATGCGGCTCTTTAAATGCTGAAAGCTCCACCGTGCTCATCAGTTCATCACGTGCTTTTGAGACCTCCCTGATTGTGTTACCAACAGGAATCAAAGGTTGATGACAAAAAAAAAACAATGACCGTGGCCATAAAAACAAACAATAAGCTACAACAGGCTTAAAAGCTTTGAGGGGCTGCGGGGTCACGATTTGATTTAGTCGGTTTGTCACAAGCAGTGATTCCGCTCATATTACACAACACAATCTGATCCATTGTTGATATAAAAATATTGAATGTTGCACCTTTAAGTCAAACTTCTGAATACCGTGGCTTTAATCATCACCTTCTGATTATCAAAGTTGCATGTTTTAAAATAAAACTCTTTAGCCAGTCCTCCAAAATCAGAATTCCTGATCTTCAGACACTTCAATGCTTTGGGTTCTTTCATTGTTGGTAAAAATAGGTTCTAAACCAGGCAGATATGCTGAGTTGTGAAGTGACGCAGCACAGTTATGATTTAAATTATGATTGTCAGGATAGAAATGCTCCTTCTGTACAGACATGCTTTTATCTGTGATCTGTAGCACCGACAGCAGTCTTCAGTTTTTATCTCCATCCAAGACAGAGCACTGTCTAAACCCAGTCCCTTATTCAGTGGGGAGCTTAGCATTATGAAATGCCACAGTGACCTGACCTCATGAGTTATCTCATCTTATGCACGTGGATATATGTGTAGTGGCTACAGAGCTTTACACATGGATTAAACTTATGGAACAGCTGCATGAGCTGTCCTGAATAAGAGCTGTGCAGGTTAAAGCCCCTCCCTCAGTGACCTGAGTGATTAACAGCTCCTGGATGCGAGAGATGCTGGATGTTTTACTAAACGCCGTGAAATGTCAAACACTGTTGAGTAAAAAAACATTTATTAAGAGCACTACCCTGTTGATTTTTACACTCCACTGGTGAGAATATTTTATATGATGTTAAAAAGGTAACCCCAGCCTTCAAAATGGGACAATGACTTTGTTACCTCATGGCCTCTATCTTAAAGGTCTTTGTAAAAGAGAGCTTTATTTCTGCTGAATAAAGACCGAGGGACTGAAGTGACTTTCACCTCCCCTTTCCTTCTCAAGCACAATGCCGCTTTATCAAATGCGAGGACTTGAATAGAAGCTAGCTTTTTCTTTTGCCATCCAAGAATAAGCTCCTTTTTAAAAACGTCTTCATTCTGCTCAGAATAAGAAGTTACAGTGAAAATGTTACAAGTCACAGTTTAAACATTTAATGTTTTCTGTTCTACTGTGAATAAAATATGGGTTTATGAGACTTCTAAATCATTACATTCTGTTTTTATTTACATTTTACTCAGCGCCCCAGGTGTTAAAAGAAAGTGTTAAAAGACTTATTTTCAACCTTGTTTCACCTGATATCTTTTCTTTTCTGCACCTCAGGGTTTCTTGAAGGACTGCCCCAGTGGTACCTTGAATGTGGAGGAATTCAAAAAGATCTACGCCAATTTCTTTCCCTACGGCGATGCCTCCAAGTTTGCTGAGCACGTCTTCCGAACTTTTGACACCAATAGTGACGGGACAATAGACTTCCGGGAGTTCATCATCGCCTTGAGCGTGACGTCACGGGGAAAGCTGGAGCAGAAGCTGAAATGGGCCTTCAGTATGTACGACCTGGATGGAAATGGATACATCAGCCGTGAGGAAATGCTGGAGATTGTGGAGGTAAGCTGGGTGGTCTTCCTGTATAGCGATCCTTTGATTAGGGTCACAAGGTTCCTGCCATTCAAATCTGTCAATCTGTTACCTTACAGTGCTATCTAATGACACATTGCATTAACCTACTGTATATTTACCCCTGAGTGTGTAAGCTTACCTAATTGCATAACAAGTATTAGATATTGGTGGCATCTTGCCAGCAACAAGCTAATTAATTTCCCTGGAAGAAACACTCAGGCTGGCTAGACAGTTAACCATGGGAGTTTTGGAGTTGTACCTCATGCATCATTATTAGCATCCTAGTCTGCAGGTGCTTCTTCAGAACATGAATTAGATAGCCTTAGCAGCTCACAGACTCAAAATAATATAAACACTTGCACAACATACAGTGCCTTGTAGGGTTTAATATTTTTCCCGAAAATGACATGAATCAAATCCCGGGAAATGACGAGCCATTTCCCGGGAATCCCGGGAAAAAGTTTATTTATTTTTTTATTTTAATTAGGCCTTCTGTAGCCTGTGTCGGCCTTAACCTATTGTGATATTGTAGAGGTAGCTTTCCAGCTATGTCCTGTTATGCCCAGTAGGGGCAACGTCGGCTTGATTAACGCAATAAAACCTACATCTCAGCATTCGAGTGCTCGAGCTATGCGGTGTTGTATCGTTCCTCAACACTCCCTTAACAAATATAATTCGAATATTCCTCCATTGTACATGGAATTATACCAAGATATTTTACAACTGCTGGTGCAAAACAATACGGTTCATCTCCACAGCATTGATAAAGGCTCAGCCACGCTGTCGTGGCGACATCTGTTGCGCTATATCTCCACCAGTGGAACGCTGTTTAACAGTCATTGAAAAGTGAACTACTGTACTACACTATAATATGACATAACACAGGGCCTTGAGTAATGCACTACGACTTGGTCATTGCCATTCTGGCAACAGCAAATTTATAACACCGTGTCTGAGGGTTAAAGTAGGTTCGCTGTGAATCGTCTATTGAAAAACTGGCCAATCCTTATAGCCTAAAAAATATACATTTTACTCAACTCCATTTTAAAAGCGAAATATGTTAAAGTAATCTATTTCATGATCATTTCTTCACACATTAGGCCCGTATCCTAATTCATGATTGTTAGTAAGCGGCTGCAAACAAGGAAAAGAAACACTCGAAGTTAAACAGATATTTCTTTATTGTTCAGGGCAGGCATATTTTATAGGCTATATAATGCAATATAACAATATATAATAATATAGAATTATATAATACAAAATACCTTAGGGTAAACACATTGCCTACGATTTCAACAAATTAAAGAGGAAAAAAGTACAACTGTTTAATACCTCTATTAAAACGCTTGAGATGAAGGCTGAAGCCTTAAACGGAGGCTGAACGTGCCTGAAATGAAGAGTAATGCTTTTCGCATTAAACGAATCCTTCTCTCAATATTTCCTTAAATTTAACTTTCTGAAGCTTTCTTTTCTTTCTGAAAGTCAAATCGACGCGCGCGACTTTTTTCCCGGTTTCCCGTCTAACGTTTCCCGGGAAACGGGAAATGGTTCTGATCGCATTTCCCGGGAATCCCGGATCCCGGGATTAAACCCTAGTGCCTTGCGAAAGTATTCGGCCCCCTTGAACTTTTCAACCTTTTGCCACATTTCAGGCTTCAAACATAAAGATACAAAATTTTAATTTTTTGTGAAGAATCAACAACAAGTGGGACACAATTGTGAAGTCGAATGAAATTTATTGGATGTGTCAAACGTTTTTAACAAATAAAAAACTGAAAAGTGGGGCGTGCAATATTATTCGGCCCCTTTACTTTCAGTGCAGCAAACTCACTCCAGAAGTTCAGTGAGGATCTCTGAATGATCCAATGTTGTCCCAAATGACTGATGATGATAAATGGAATCCACCTGTGTGTAATCAAGTCTCCGTATAAATGCACCTGCTCTGTGATAGTTTCAGGGTTCTGTTCAAAGCGCAGAGAGCATCATGAAGACCAAGGAACACACCAGGCAGGTCCGAGATACTGTTGTGGAGAAGTTTAAAGCTGGATTTGGATACAAAAAGATTTCCCAAGCTTTAAACATCTCAAGGAGCACTGTGCAAGCAATCATATTGAAATGGAAGGAGTATCAGACCACTGCAAATCTACCAAGACCCGGCCGTCCCTCTAAACTTTCATCTCAAACAAGGAGAAGACTGATCAGAGATGCAGCCAAGAGGCCCATGATCACTCTGGATGAACTGCAGAGATCTACAGCTGAGGTGGGAGAGTCTGTCCATAGAACAACAATCAGTCGTACACTGCACAAATCTGGCCTTTATGGAAGAGTGGCAAGAAGAAAGCCATTTCTCAAAGATATCCATAAAAAGTCTTGTTTAAAGTTTGCCACAAGCCACCTGGGAGACACACCAAACATGTGGAAGAAGGTGCTCTGGTCAGATGAAACCAAAATCGAACTGTTTGGCCACAATGCAAGACGATATGTTTGGCGTAAAAGCAACACAGCTCATCACCCTGAACACACCATCCCCACTGTCAAACATGGTGGTGGCAGCATCATGGTTTGGGCCTGCTTTTCGTCAGCAGGGACAGGGAAGATGGTCAAAATTGATGGAAAGATGGATGGGACCAAATACAGGACCATTCTGGAAGAAAACCTGTTGGAGTCTGCAAGAGACCTGAGACTGGGACGGAGATTTATCTTCCAACAAGACAATGATCCAAATCTACAATGGAATGGTTCACAAATAAACGTATCCAGGTGTTGGAATGGCCAAGTCAAAGTCCAGACCTGAATCCAACCGAGAATCTGTGGAAAGAGCTGAAGACTGCTGTTCACAAACGCTCTCCATCCAACCTCACTGAGCTCGAGCTGTTTTGCAAGGAAGACTGGACAAGAATTTCAGTCTCTTGATGTGCAAAACTGATAGAGACATACCCCAAGCGACTTGCAGCTGTAATTGCAGCAAAAGGTGGCGCTACAAAGTATTAACGCAAGGGGGGCCGAATAATATTGCACGCCCCACTTTTCAGTTTTTTATTTGTTAAAAAAGTTTGACACATCCAATAAATTTCATTCCACTTCACGATTGTGTCTCACTTGTTGTTGATTCTTCACAAAAAATTAAAATTTTATATCTTTATGTTTGAAGCCTGAAATGTGGCAAAAGGTTGAAAAGTTCAAGGGGGCCGAATACTTTCGCAAGGCACTGTAAGAGACATCCTCTCGGTCATCTTGCTAGCAGACCTTAGTATGTGGAATGACGCAACTTTAGGATCTGACCTAGGGACAGAAGCACTGTGAAATCATCAGATTTTCTTCACAACGGAGGGATCAGGGAAATGTCATATAAGAGATTGCGTCTTTGAAAAATTTTATGACTCATTACACCTACACTGCAGACACCTGCAGTGTTTCAGATACATGAAATCACAAATGAAGAGTCCAGTCCGTCCAGTGTGTTGATTGCAGCCAGCAGTGTTTTTGTATTATATTGTCTAAAGTCCATGACAGTAGTGTGTGACAGTCTTGGAGCCCAAGCTAAGCAAACCCTGTTTGATCACCAGGCTTACATGTTTTTTTTTTTTTCAGGGAAAATTCTCCAAAGCCACAGATGACATGTTTTACACACTCTGAATCCTTCTGACCACTTCTGTGAGCAGCAGTTTAAAGACATAGTGTGATTGCCACACATATGTGTAGAAGCTCCCTTATTGAACCTTCTGAGAAATTAAAAAAAAGATATTAAATATCAATATGCTTATATAAGTTTTAATTTGTATCATATTTGCTATATCTGGTATTTTTGTGCAATTTATTTAGGTTTTTTGTGTGTGTGTGTGTGTGTGTGTGTGTGTGTGGGGGTCGCACCTATGATGTTTCAAAAACTCAAAGCTCATGTATCAAATATGATACACGTAGCATTACAGGGTTAATATCTGGGGCAGCTGTAGCTCAGGAGGTAGCACGGATCATCAGCCACCTGTTCTGTTATCTCTCCTGTTTTCTGAGTTCTTGGATATATTTATTGATGTGAACTATGCACGTGTGTGCACGGTTCTTATTTTACTGTGTCATTTTACCTTTGTTTCATGTTCAGCATTTGGTCAACTTTGTTGTTTTAAATGTGCTTATAAATACATTTGGATTTGGATACTCAGCCCCAAACTGCTTGTGATGCATCTATGAGAGAGTGTGCATGATAGGAAGGCATAGAATAAAGTGCTGTGTGAATGTGGCCTGTAGTAAAAAGCATTCAGTTAGAGTAGAAAAGCACTATATGAGTGTCAGTCTATTTAAACCTCTAAATCAACAAACCTGACCTTTATTTTTAATAAACACACATCATACAACTGATACGGCAATGCTCTTGAAAAACAAATTCGGTGTTTGATTCAATATGTTTTTCTACTATTTTCTGGCTTGTTCTTTCCACTGGCCCTTCAAATTTTCATCTGATACACGATGCAAACCACCTGACACTTTATTTGGACCAGCCGCTCACAATACCAAGAAAAGACAGAGAGCCTTTGATAAATACTCACATTAGTTATGTAAGTTAATGCATTCATTTAAGTATGTGGGTGAAGGCTTAAGTGTAGATACATATGCAAACACTCTAATAGACATTCCGAGTGCAGCATTGGCGCAGGCAACAGTTTGCAGGACTGTTAAGTACAGTGCTGCATCTAATCCTTCACTGTTGAAGTGAACAAGGAGAAGGACTCATATGTCAAGATATTGGACTGAGGATCTTGCTGTATATTCTGTGTGTGTGTGTGTGTGTGTGTGTGTGTGTGTGTGCACTTCTGGGTTTTCATGGATTAGCAAGTTAAATTTAACTTGTCCCTGAGTGTGCAGAATACTAGGATTATCTACAGGCTCACTGAGGTTACACACCGTTAGAGAAGGGAGGGGACCATTGTGTGCTGAGAGAGAGAGAGGGATTGTCATCATTGAGGAGGCCAGATTTGTTTTACACCACATTATCCGATTAATAAAAGACCCACACATTTTTTTTTTCATACACTGATCAATGGACATGTCCACCATATGGCAAAGAGAGGGGTGGCAAAGGAAACATTTATAGTGAGTTGTATGTGAGGCTGAACTCTAAGGAAGGAAAAAAGGACTTGTTTATATTGGCTAGAGAGTGAAAGAGTGTGCTGAGAAGATGGAAGGAGTACGTTGAGGAGCTGATGAATGCAGAGAATGAGAGAGAGGAAGACAGATGGAGGAAACATAGCGAATCGGGTGCAGAGGATTAGTAAGGAGGAAGTGGTAAGCGTGGAAAGGCGGTTGTCCAGATGACATACCTGTGGAGGTATGGAGCTGTCTGGGGGAGGGCAGTGGACTTTTTTTAACCAGATTGTACTTGCTGAAGCGAGGTTAAGAAGAGAGGTGATGATCAGTGAGCAGCAGTGTGGCTTCATGTCGAGAAAGAGTGCTACGGATGTTTGCTTTGAGAGTGTTGATGGACTGATGTTTGCAGATTACATTGTGATCTTTAGTGAGTGCAACAGACAGGTGGAAGAGAGTCTGGAGAGGTGGAGGTATGCTCTGGGGAGAAGAGGAATGAAAGTCATTAGAAGCAAGACAATACACATATGTGAATGAGAGGGAGACAGGTGGAAAGGTAAAGAAGCAAGGAGCAGAGATAGTACAGGTAGATACCTGGGGTCAACCATCCAAAGCAACAAACAGTGCACAAGGGCAGTGAAGAAAAGAGTGCAGGCAGGGTGGAGTGGGTGGAGATGAGTGTGACAAAAGGACAGCAGCAAGAGTGAAAAGGTTTACAAGATGGTAGTGAGACTTGATGTATGGTTTGGAGACAGAGGCACTAACAAAAAGACAGGAGGCTAAGCTGGAGGTGGCTGAGCGGAAGGTAATGGTAAGATTTTCACTGGGAGTGACCAGAATAAACAAGATTAGAAATTAATACATCAGTGGGACAGCTCAGATTGAGCCATTTGAAGATAAAGTCAGAGAGGCAAGGTTCAGAGGGTTTGGACATGTGGAGAGGAGGGATAGTGGATATACTGGACAAAGGATGTTGAAGATGGAGCTGCCAGGCAGGAAGAAAAGAAGACCTCAGAGAAGATTCATGGATGCAGTGAAGGAGGATATGCAGAGGGCTGATGTGACAGAGGAGGATGCGAGGGATAGGGTGAGATGGAGGCAGATGATCTGCTGTGGTGACCCCTAAAGGAGCAGCCGAAAGAAGATGATGAGCGCCTGTTCTTAGACTTGAAGGAACATGGCACAAGCTGAACCAGATACCCATCCAGAAACATCCAGAAGAAATCACTAGAAGAATCTCCATGTTGATTGCTTGGTTCCCTGGTTAGGTACTAAAATGTATTCAGTTCTGCTCTTCATTCACACCCAACACTAGTTATTAACAAGCAGTGGCCTTCAGTGAAGTCTTTATAAATCATGGCCTCAGCACAGTGGAGTCACTTTTTTGACATGGACACACTTGAAATTGTGCTTACTTATCAACAGGCTTCATAACTGCTCTTCCAGCATATCTATTTCTCTGTGTTTCATATTTTAGAATCCATGGCATTGTTCGCAACCTTACTTTGAGTAAACCCCTGAAGTTCATGTCTAAAGGCACTTTTTGTAAATTTTAAAAAATCTTTAAGACCTTCCAAAATTAACCAGAACTATCAAAAGAATAACGAGAAACAACAATTAATGTTCACAACATCTATGAATTGTGTTGAAGTGATATCAACTGAAGTCAAATTTACTGCTTTTCATGTAATACCGTTTTGTACCACAAGATGGTGCAAACAGTCAGTATTAATGTGGATTTAACCAAGCAACTCATTTAAAAACAGCCTGCAAATGACAAAACCTCTCAGGGACAGGGTGGGGTAGGACTAAGAAGAAATATCAAAAATTACATTACATCACACACTTATCCTTTTCAGGGTCGCAGGGGGGCTGGAGCCTATCCCAGCTGTCATAGGGCGAGAGGCAGGGTACACCCTGGACAGGTCACCAGCCTGTCACAGGGGCTAACACAGAGACAGACAGCCATTCACTCTCACACCTATGGGCAATTTAGAATCATCAATTGGTCTTTGGCCTGTGGGAGAAACCAGAGAAACCCCATGCAAACTCCACGCAGAAAGACCCGGCCAAGGTGGATTTGATCCAGGACTCTAGGCAACAGTGCTAACCACCACACCACTGTGCTGCCCAGCTCAGCACACCCACTTTTAAAATGCTGCCCCCTGGTTTCATTTAACAAATACAAATATAACACCCACATCCAAAACCATGAACTTGTGTATTACAAAACCATGTTTTTCTAATCAAGTATTTTTGAAATAATTCTATATTGCTATTTTGACAGACAGCTTGTAACTAATTTTCCCATATTGATTTTTTTTTTTTTAGTAAGTTAGTAAGTCAACATAGTATGATGTTAATCAAGTTAACATTGGCTTGAATGTTGCTTGTGTGTCTCATGATAGTATGATGTTAATCAAGTTAACACTGGCTTCATGATGAATTCAGAGTGGATTCAATGTGCCATCAAAGGGATATTATATATTATGCAAGAGTACAGCTGGACCCCATTTCAACTTCAGCTGATATCTCCATAACAAAAATGCACAAACATCTTGGTCGCTGTTGTCTTCATATTCCGTTGATAGCTATAGTTCATTTTAGAAGCTGTTTGTTTTGAGTCTGTATTTTATTTCAGATCTGTTTTTGAGTAAATTTTGCCAGCACTGTGTAGATACTGGATCAATGCTGAGCACTGGAATAGCACATCTCTAATTCAGTGTGTGTATCATACTTGCCAGATTAACATTTGTTTTTTACCCAATAAGCTCTTCAGTGTTTTATTCTGTGTACTAGAATAAAAGATGTGCTTGGTGCAACCTTTTTTTTTTTTTTAGGATGCTGCTTGTTTACATTCTTGTTTCTCAATAGTTGGTCTTGATGGGAAACTAGAATTGGTCAGTCAGGTGTTTGAACCAAGTCAAGACACGAAGTGCCCATTTTAACAGACGCAAATATTCATTAGCGAGGTTTCCTGGGAGGCACATCTGAGGATGCCTCTCATTACAGGGAGCCACCTGGCACACCTGTTGGCATTAAGTTGACATTCATTGTTGGTGAAAAGATAAAAGGACCCAACCATGAAACTGAAGGGTTGTTGCACACTAATGAAGGCACAGCTGAATCATCTGTGCTCATACTGGGCAGTTCAGACTAAAAGCAAGAGAAATGATTATTTTTGTGTGTGTAACCTCCTTTATCACGTTTTTCTTTTCCTCCTTGGACGAGTGTAGACTTTTTTATTTCTACGTTTTTTTGGAAAGAAGACATGAACTTGCTCTTTATAGTGCAAGAGATAACATTTTACAGCCAGTGTATCTTTCTGAAAAGCACAGAGGGCTCATTTTTGCAAGTGCTCTGCCTCTCTGACGGTGCTGCTGTGACACCGATCTACACTCACTTTTACACCCTATACTCCCAGAGGAGGAGATTTAATAGGCACGTAAGCTGATTTTAGATCTGTGCCTGAGGCCAGCTGATACTCGGAGCTTCTCTTGCAGAGGTTAATTTAATGCTATCAGGGGACACAACGTGCTCATATCGGTCAACAGATAAAGATGTATGAGATCAATAGTGTAAGCTCTGCTCGTAAGCCCTCCCTCCCTTTACCCAGCTGCCACATGTGATCCGTGTCACTGTGGTATGATGGAGAGTTTCTATAGGCACACAAACATTGCGTGGGTATTTGTGGAAAAGCTTCCCAGGGAGCAGCTCTTAGCATCAGGAGCAACAAATGTCAGTGAATCATGTGGACTTTCAGAAAGGGTGTTTATCAGCATCTTGAAAGCTGCAGTGACTTTATTTTTTTTTAGTTCAGTTATGTTTTACTTCTTTCCTGCTGAGTCTCCTTAATGGGTCCCTGCTGGCTTGAATTCACTTATCTTTCTCTTCTCCTGCCACCGCCCACCCAACCACCCACCCCGTCTCTCTCTCTCCTTCTCTCTCATCTCTCAGGCCATCTACAAGATGGTGTCATCTGTGATGAAGATGCCAGAGGATGAATCCACGCCGGAGAAGAGGACGGATAAGATCTTCAGACAAATGGACCTCAATAATGATGGTGAGGGGAGGAAATAGTGAAAAGGAGGGTGCTGGGGGAGAAAGAGAGAGAGAAATGAGGGTAGTGCTGAGTGAATGTGACAAGATAATCTTTGAAATGTGCTAATTTTGTTGAGAACTAGAGATTTTGTAAAGAATTCAAACAGCATAAGTGTATCAAACTCAGCTAGATCCATTCACACATGAAAACCAAACCAATTTTTTATGCTTTTTTTTTTTAATGACAGTAATTTATAGTCAGTCTTTATATGTCCAAGGAAGACACAGACAATAAATACACACCAGGTAATGAGGGAACAGGAAACAGGTGGAAGCACAGCTCACACAAATCACAGGAATGAGACAAGAAAAGTAGAACTGAATGCAAAACACGAGAGACAAGAGACTGACCAGGAAATAACTGGATGTGGGAACAGGAACGTGGACCTGACACTGAACACAGGAAGGTAGGAACACAGAGGGGACAGAATAAACACAGCAATTCAAACTAAATGCTCACACCGAAACACTAAGGGAATACAAAAAGCTGAAACTCTAAAACTATAATCAGATTAAGAAACAAACTGGATATTTAACGGTATCGGAACTTGAAAGATCAAAAGACACAAAACACTTGGCAACTGACTGAGGACAGGACACGGCCGAATATACTGGCAAATGTATTGGCCATCATTGGTTGCCATAATATTTGTTGTGTTATTTTGCTAATAAAACAGTCACATGGGAGAGAGGATGCCTCTCATTACAGTGTTTAATATCAGCACACTGACATGTGGGTAAATCCGCAAAGTCAACAGAAATTCAGACATTCAGAAAGTGTGCATAAATGTTTGCCAGAGAGTCCTCAAGTACTTTAAAACTTGAGGAACGGGCCTTAGCCCTCACTGACTTAGCAAGAACACAACTCAAAGTCTGTGAGTCTGTGAGTGTGGACATTGGGATTGGGCCTCTGACATCTTGTGGAGCCCATGATGCAAAGAACTGAGGCTTTAAAGGCTTTAAAGAAGTGAATGCACAGGAAGAAAACAGCAGCAATGAGATGAACCCAGACCGAGGAATACCAACGAAATTCAGAGTTGTAGCAAAAACAGTCAAAATAAACATTAAATTGATTCAGATTTGACTAAAATTCAGAGACAAGACAAGAGACACACTAAGCTAGTTGCATGATTTTGAACAAAAACCTTATTTGGTAAGAATTAAACAGGAAAACTTCAAGTGTTGTTTTTTATTGGCCTAAAAAGAGAAAAAAAAATACTTAAATTCTCAACAAAAGGAGGAAAGAAAAGAAAGAGGAAGAAATGTGGAAGATGAATGGGATGTGAGGATCTGTACTTATGCATTACATGCCTCCATTAAATTTGTTAATCAAATTCATAAAAAGAGCTAACTACATATTTGGGGAAATACACTTACTTATTTGGAGGCAATTTAGACAAGAAGACAGACTACTACTGCATACTTAGGCTCAACATGGTGCTAAAGTCAGAGGACGATAAGCTTAGCCTCGCATAACAGCAAAAGCCAGAGCTGATCAGGCTGTTTCTGCTTGTGAACACACAAACACCACACACACACACACACACACACACACACACACACACACACACACACACACACACACACACACAAATCATTATTAATAGTTATTAGTGAGCTTTGGTCAAAGTCAGACAAACTGTTTTCGGTTTTAAATTTAATTCCAAAATGAGTCCATACAGAAACAGAAGGGTCAGAACTCCAGTACAGAAATGCTGCAGCATGTATGCAGTGTTGACATCAGAAAATTAGAAAATAATTAATGAATTATTATGAATAATTAATACATTTCATATGCTTGTAGCAACAGTAGTAAAAAATATAGCTGCAAGCAGCAATGAGGGGGCCAAGAAGCAAGAGGCGACAGTTGCTAAGGAAACAAGTTGTGAGAATAGAAAGGAAGGATGAATCTTAAAATATGCTAGCAAGTTGTATGGTAAAACACACATTACAGTGCCCCCCAAAAGTGTAATGACACTCCCTGTGAGTCCTCAGGGAGGGGTCCAAAAGACTGCTGTGAAGTTTGGTCTTGATAGGCCAAAGCATTGCCGAGATATAAGCTCACTTACTTTTTGGCGGCTTTGCCATCAGATTGAATTAATTGTTGTAGGAAAATGCTTCTGCAAACCAAAATGAAATGTGATAACTTTTGTGAGACCTGCTCTAAAGTTCATAGCCTATATACCAAGTTACGTGGAAATTGGATAAAATTTGTGACCTGTGAAAATTTTCACTTTTGTGTAAGATCCGGTATGGATCTTATCCAATATGGCGGCTCAGTCAGTTCAGTCAACATCGAAACTTGGTGCCTATCAGGCTCGGGACCGTTGACTGTATTCGCTGACACACAAATGTCATTGTAACTCCGAACACATTGGTCAAAACGCATTTTTACAAATTACAACACCCCCATCATTAACCAAAATCATTCCTTCTGAAATAGTCCCAAGTCTACATACCAAGTTTATTTTTGATAGGTTGAAGTGTTGCTGAGACATGAGCTCAGTTTCTGTTTGGTGACTTTGCAACCAATTTTGATTGGCTCTGACGGACGAGCTCTTTGGAAAATCAAAAATCCATCCATTAACTTCTGTGAACTTTGGCCTGAAGAAGATCTGAGTCAGTTTTGGTGAATATTGGACAAACTTTGTGACCTGTGAAAGCTTTTGAAGGATTTCCATAAAATCGAATATGGTGGAAAATTGCATCATAAACTGGGCTAGATCCAAGGATTCCAATGGTACCTCGATTTTCAAAATCAGAGTCACAAATCACAAGTTATGGTTGAAATGTAAATCCACCTTTGCCCCAGTGGTGGCGCTGCAGAGCTCAAGGTAGTGGCATGTAACTTGGTCTGTCCCGAGGAAGAATTTCACAACTTTTGACCAGATGGTTCTAAGGTGGCGGAAGGCTTCTTCCTTGGTGGCCTCAGAGTCTCATCTCTGCTTTTTGCAGATGATGCGGTTCTGTTGGCTTCATCAGGGGGGGGCCTCCAGCTCGCAGTGGAACGGTTCGCAGCCGAGTGTGAAGCGGCTGGCATGAGAATCAGCACCTCTAAGTCTGAGGCCATGGTCCTCAGCCGGAAAAGGGTGGAGTGCCATCTCCGGCTCAGGAACGAGTTCTTGCCTCAAGTGGAGGAGTTCAAGTATCTCGGGGTCTTGTTCACGAGTGATGGGAGAAGGGAACGGGAGATCGACAGGCGGATCGGGGCTGCTTCTGCAGTGATGCGGACGCTGCACCGGTCCGTCGTGGTGAAGAGGGAGCTTAGCGTAAAAGCGAAGCTCTCGATTTACCGGTCGATCTACGTTCCTACCCTCACCTATGGTCACGAGCTTTGGGTAGTGACCGAAAGAATAAGATCGCGAATACAAGCGGCAGAAATGAGTTTCCTTCGAAGGGTGGCTGGCCTCTCCCTTAGAGATAAGGTGAGGAGTGCGGCCATCCGGGAGGGGCTCAGAGTAGAGCCGCTGCTCCTCCACATCGAAAGGAGCCAGTTGAGGTGGCTCGGGCATCTGATTAGGATGCCTCCTGGCCGCCTCCTGGGTGAGGTGTTCCGGGCATGTCCCACCGGGAAGAGGCCCCGTGGTAGACCCAGGACACGCTGGAGAGATTATGTATCTCGGCTGGCCTGGGAACGCCTTGGGGTCCCTCCGGATGAGCTGGAGGAGGTGGCTGGGGAGAGGGAAGCCTGGGCTTCTCTGCTTAGGCTTCTGCCCCCGCGACCCGGCCCCGGATAAGCGGAAGAAAATGGATGGATGGATGGATGGTTCTAAGGGTTGACATAGATTCCCATTGGAGAGGAAAAACAATGATGATATAATAACAGGAAAACCTAGAATCACTATGGGTGCCCAGTAAAATAATATAAAACATGGCTGTAGTCCCTGTGATACCACCCACTAGAGAGCTAATGACACAGCACTTTGAAACTACAATATTATTGTTTTACTGCTATCACTAATTTTTTTTTTTTTTTGGACCCAGAAGCAGCCTGAAATGGATGAAGGGCCAGAGTACTAATTTATCAGCTAATGCTAGGAGGCCGCATTGATAAACTCTATGGTTGCAATGCAGAGACACATGTACTGGCTACTCATGTTTCTGCTCATGGCAGTGGTGCTCGCTTGCAGCCGGAAGGTTGCAGGTTCGAGTCCCTGTCCCTGTGCTGCATTGTGTCCTTGGGCAAGACACTTAAATCACATTGCCTAACGGTAGCACTGGTCTCTGGCTGCATGACCACAGATGCTCGTCTCTGGATGAGTGATCTGGAACGATCATTTCGCTGTGTGCCACAATGACAGTGAGTTGAATCTAATCTAATTAGCGCTAAGTAATACACTAATAAAGCACTCACTCACCAAAACTGAAGCAAACATTTCTTGAACTGTCTGTACCGCACAGCAAACCATTATTTTAGCCAGAAAATTCAATAAAATGCTCCAAAAGCTGCATTTTAAACAGCACAAACACACACAGTGAAGACGTCCAATTTAATGACTCCAAGTAATGGATGAAGCCTTGCACACACCAGCGAACTCTGTCAGTCAGTGCAACCACACACCCAACTCCAGTATCCATGTGGATTTGTTTTAAAAATGTTAGGAAGGGGGGAACTATCCATATCCATCCAGCCTTTTTTTGTGCTGTTTTGTAAATATACAGTTTCATGCTGTAAAGTTGGCCATTTTAACATGGGAATACCCTTTTTGCCACTTCAACAACTGTTTCATTTTTCACCTCCAGAGGTTGCTCCTTGCAAAATAAATATCTGTACTGTGCTGCTAAGTCGGCAAGTCCCAAGCTAAACATCATAATTTTATTATAAGCTTAAATTGGCCAATAGGAGCTTTTCAATAACAGCTTTTCTGGGGTTTTTTTCTCCTTGTCTTTCTTGCAGGCAAACTGTCCCTGGAGGAGTTTATTAAAGGTGCCAAAAGTGACCCCTCCATCGTTCGGCTACTCCAGTGCGACCCCAGCTCAGCCTCCCAGTTCTAAAACTGCCCCTGCTGCAACCTCTTCTTTTTTGCTCTGTTGCTATTGAAACAGTCACTCAAATCAATGCATGATGGTTCTCGTCTCTCATGTTATCTTTTCGTTGTTGTTGTTATTGTGTGCAAGGATGGTAGAGGAGAATGAGGAAAGTCATCACTGTCGTTTTATGTCTGGGAGAACGAAGGGACGACGTGCGTATATATAGCTAATGATCGGTTGACCGAGGCGCCCGCTAGTGTTCCAGAATATCTGTCTCTCTCGCTCTGGAACGTTGGATTTCCAGGGAGCTTATGATGAAGTGTGGATGGTTTTTTTTTTTGTTTCTTTTTTTTGCAGGGAGAGGAATCAGTTTCTACTCCTACACATATGCACATGTAGATGTATATCATGTATATACTGTATGCTGTATATCATAAGATGAAGTGCATCTGTCTTCATATATGGC
This sequence comes from Archocentrus centrarchus, assembly GCF_007364275.1. Classification (NCBI taxonomy): domain Eukaryota; kingdom Metazoa; phylum Chordata; class Actinopteri; order Cichliformes; family Cichlidae; genus Archocentrus; species Archocentrus centrarchus. The sequence continues at coordinate 27,299,019 of NC_044356.1, read as the reverse complement.
ACACACTCTTTGGCATTGAAAGGCAGTATTATGTAGCGTAGCTTCCTGGTCAGATCCAAATGTGTGGTTTGGTGGGGGGGGGGTTACTTCTGTATGATCTTTCACTTGACAAAATGTTTTTATTGATACCTACTCGCATTTTGTTGATTTTTGAAATTTGAAATGCTTTTCACTTTCCATTTGTACATACTGTTTTTCCTCCTCCGTGTTTTATTTATTCATTTTTATTCTTATTGTGCTTTTACTTTGATATGTTAAGATGACCATATTGCAGTTTACAGTGACAGAGAGAGAGAGAGAGAGAACGGGAGTGAAGCTTGAGCTCTTTGTGGACTTGGATGAATTCCTGTAAAATGAGTGGATCCCATTTTGCATTTGATCAAAGACACCAGTAGCACATATCACTTGAGCCGCCATGTGTTTATATAAAAGTATGGCTGTGCTTTTGGTCTGAATGCGCGCGCGTGCATGGGAACACACACTGTATGCTTGAGGCTAACTTTTACAGTATTATCATGTTGTGTTGTTTCTTAATTTGTAAGTATTTTAAAGTTCTTTAAAGATGAGCAGTAAACTACTTAAGATAGCTGTAACCGTTCAATATACTGCATGATCCTTCAAACCGGACGACGACAGAATCCACACACGCACACAGTTTACGCACAGCGATATCTTTTTGTAGCTCTTCGGCCTCCTCAGCATGGACCCCAGGCAGAAATGATTGGATATTTGTCTTGCTATGGGATAACACAGTCCTCCTACCCGGCGCTCTCTTTTCCTCTGACAGACAGAGAACTCACTAAGGGCTTATTTATCACTCTCTAGTTGAATGCTTTTTGTTTTTACCTCCTGGATTAGTCTGCTTGCAGAGCAGTTAGATGAAGGGATATGTTTCATGAGACTGCAGCGAGTTCAGATCCGTGTTCCAATTTGGATCTGTTTTGATCTTATTTATAATTAGAGCAGCAAGAATGTTGAATATTAAAAAAAAAAAGTTATTTTATCTCCTATATCAGTGACAAATAAGTCTTGTGTGTTGTTAAGGTTTTAAAAGACTGAATGCAAACATGAAGAAAACCCAAACCCGAAATAAACACAGCCACCGGTCGCAGCACAGCCAGCACCATTCTCGTATTATGGCGCCTTAAATGCCCCCATTGTCAGATCACTATTGCCCTCTTGTGTTTTCAAGGCAAAACACAAATATCTTCAAATTAAAGTATTGGACAAAGCTAATAGAAACTGTATGTGAATGAGGTGGACAGGAAAGCTTGAATTGTCACTTCAGATTTTCTCATCAGGATTATCGTGATAAAAAAAAAAACACGATAAGGATGCTGCGATATTTATAGGAAGTAACGCAAATGTGTGTCGTCTTCTTTTGCGTGGAGGAGGCGAGAATCTTATCTGCATAAAAATATACAGTTACACAGTTGTGATGCATGTGCATTATTCACATAACATTTATATTTTATTTTTAAATATCAGGATTAAAGTTAGCGTGACACCTCTAATTTGTAATATTTCAGTGTTTTATTTCAGTGGTGTGCTGTTTGAAAAGAAAACTCCATCATACCAACTGTGAAGCATCTTTTTTTTTTTTTTTTTTTCAGTTTTATCTTGATATTAGCCACAATTTAACTTCCTTACAAATTGGACTACTGTACGCAGTGGGGGCTGAGAGTCGTCCTGGTGCTGCTGCATCTATGTGATATTTAACTAGTACCAAACACTTGCACAGGAGCTTCCTAACCAGCCTCACCTCTGCTTTGGGGATCCTTTAGTGTCACTGCCTCCTGCTGGTAGGATAAAGAACAACAGTTGCTACTCTCTGATCTATGACAGTGTAATTCTTTTTCTATTCTCACTGCCTCCGATAATGAACAGGTACCTTGTGATTGATAAATACAATCCCCCCGCCCCCTTCTTTCTTCCTTCCTAACTTTCCTACTTTTCTGTTGCATGAAAACCTCAATGTGAGGATGTCATGTTTATTCTGTTGAACCTGAAATCGAAATATATGTTTCTAAGCTGCACGTGTGGACTGCGTCCTCATTTGTGGTTATTTTTGGATATGTGTGGAACACATTAAGAGATCGTGTCTGGATTGACAGCTCAACTTTCACAGATTTACAGCCTGCCAGGGCCCTTATTGACACACACCTGCCAGCGACCTGCTAAAAGTGCGTAACCAGTCGTACCTGTCAGGTCGCTCACTGGCTGCTGTCACTAACACATACTGACTTCAAATGTTCAAAAACAAAACATGCAAGGAAATGACATGATTTTTGAATAAAAAATTTATTTATTTAAGAATAAACACAAAGATGGTTTTTTTCACCTAAAAACGGGGGGGGGGGGGGGATTGTGCATCATTCTCAGCAGGGGATAAAACAGCTAATCTAGACATTTTTGCTTTGTACAGACCAACCAAAAATCCAAAAAAGGGTTACTGAGTAAGCCGTGATTCAAGTCAGACAAGCAGTTTTTAGCGAAGCTGAGCTCACAGAAACGAAGTCGAAATGAAAAGACTCAATGTCACCGCACAGGTGCAGTGTTTGCATTCAAAAAAATCCATTCGGGTCACCTGATAAAGTAACATACAGCGACAAATTAGTAACACAACAAAAGCAGCTCATTAAGTCTGTGATAACAAAGTTATTGCCAAAGCTGACACTTGGCATTGTGCAAAAGAACCCACCAAAAAACTAAATTAAAAACAACAAAATATTGTGCTTACACTTTGGCACATGTGAAATACTGAGCTTTAGAGTCGTGGTGGAGGTTTTGTTGAGCTAACTAGCAGATTAGCCCTGCTTCAGTTTTAAGTGGGTCCGACCTGAACGCTGACATCAGATCGTTCATCCAAACTCTTGGCAAAAAAACACTCACAAGCTATTTCTCATATTTCCACTCAGATCTGTCACAGTGTCCTCTCTTTACAGCACTTAGCTGCGTTTTTCACTCCTGGTGTGAATATTTTGTTGATCACAATGAGAACGAGAACTGACAGATTCCCGTATCTGGGATGCTGCACACCTTGCAAACAGTCTGGGCGTCAGAAAATTCATAGATCAGTTCTACTTAATAAACATCTCCTTTATCTGAGGCCACAGCCTTAAAGTACTGATGGGAAACAAGGGTCTTGAGTATTACTGGCTCTTCCAGAAGATCTCCTGTGTGAAATAAGGCTATATCCAAAAGCTGGACCTGTCCAGTGTACCCCTCTGCAAGAGCCGGTGCTGCTCCCTTGCCCTTTGCTGGCTGCCAGCCCTTGTTACCTGCCCTTCTCTGTCTGACCTCACTCTATGTGGCTGGCGAAGAGGTTGGCTCTCCAAGGGTGGAAGACTGTGGTGCTGTCGGGGAAGATACTGCCGAAGAGTAGGAGTTGGGTGCTGCTGTTGCAGAGGTGCAGCGCTCCTTCTCGGTTTGTCGTAGGTTCTTGGAGCCTCTGTATACCTGGGTGCAGGTTCATTATAGCTACTTGGAGGTTTAGAATAGCGAGGAGAAGCACCTCTCTGGATCGGCATCACTGCGTTTATCTACACAAACACAGGAAAATCACGTTAGGTTATGTTGCGCTCTCTGCCAGCAGAGTTCAATAAATGCTTGAGTCCAAATCTCACCGATCTGCCTCTGTCTCTGGGTCCCTTCCCGGTAAGGCAGCAAGGCAGACCCAGCAAGGAAATGCAGACGACAAAGCAGCGGGCGCAAAACACCAGCTGGATGACACAAGTCACGATTAAAGGCACCCAAAGGATCAGAGTGGTACTCTGGGGAGGGAGGAGGTGAAGATGAGCTAGTGAGAAAACACCAGCTGGACTATTCAGAGAACAATATATGGAAAAATGCTCAGCAGTCTCACATAAAATGGGGGAAACTGCATAGATAATAATGTGGTACAGAATTGAATACATGTTCTCAAACAGCACAGCAGTGCTGCAAGAAAAAAAAGCAGCAAGTCTCTAAATTTCAGTTTGCACAGGAGAGGCTGAACAAAATATGCAGAGCAGAGCACATCAGCATGAGACTGCACAGAGGGATATCAAAGAAAAAGATGCCTTTTGTTGTTAGGCACGCTGACTTGCAGACTACAAAGAGAATGAAAAGTGTACAGTTCAAAATTTGGAGCTTTCTTTGTAAATCATGATGAAATATGCAGGAAGCACAAAAAAAAAAAAAAAAAAATCAGGCTTGCATAACCATCATTACTGCGTCTGAGCACATGTGTGTGCCAAAATCGAAAGTCCAAAACACACTTTCAGGTGATGTAATGCACCCTCCAGCAGCCATATTGGGGGCCCCTAGCTAATACGCGGCTCAGAGTAAACAGCACCATCTGCAGTCTCGGTAGACTACGACAAAGCTCGTTACCCTGGAGTCCAGTTTAAATTTGGTCTATCGCAAACTTTTTAAGATGATATCAATCCCTCATTTCTGGAAAACTAGAAAACAGTTAAAACATGTTTGCTGGACATGCCGGTGGTACTGGTCCCGGTCAACGTTGGACATGGACACATACAACAGAGGTCCAGTCTGTCTCTTATAAAGCCAATTAAAAATACCAAAACAGTATAACTGGTTGCATGTTCGATTCTGTCTCTTCTGTTACATGGTTACAGGTGTTACAGCGGTTGATCGGGTAGCTCAGTGGGATGAAAAATGCCCTTCAAAGAGAGAAGTCACTCTGCCATGTCGCCCCGATTTATCTTTATCTGAGTTTCTTCTTCTTCTCACAAGTGAGAATGTTTTGTATGTTTTGTTCTCACTGATGAAAAGATAAAACAATAATGTACACAGACTTCTCTTTGCTAGAAGAATATCCAGGGGATGCTCAGGAAGGACTCCTGCAGACATGCTTTCTCTCTGAGCTCACAGTGAGCCAGAGGGACCCTCTGCTGAGATGCTGTGAGCCACTTTGCCATCTCTGACTACACACTTGCGTGACCACCCAGATCCCCGGGTTCCCAAAGTGAATCCTGCGCCCCATCGGCCACATTTCACTCTAATAAAGAGCGGCGCAGCATTGACATTGGTGCATATTAGACTTTTTAACATAAAAGCCAGAATCTGTTCAACCAATCCTTAACCCATCAGCAACACCAGTATATGCTCCTTTGTGCAAGGAGGAACGGGATGAGCACTGCCAGAGCCACAAAATGACCTCCAGCAGCCCACTGGTGTGAATGTCTCTGACCAACCAATCAGAAACAGACTTCATGAGGGTGGCCTGAAACTGGAATTACAGTTACTTCCTCTCACTAATAATTCCTCTAAAACGACAAAAACTGATGAAAATAGAAACATATCTGTTCAGTCAGTGAACACGCTACACAAACAAGGCATAACACACTACCCTGTGATTACCACTCTCCATCACAATGAATGACAGCTTGAGCTGCAAACACGACTGCACGATGACTGTCTCCTTTTCAATATTGAGACGAGTGGAGCCCTCCCACTCAGTGTCACAAAATTGAAAGAATATAAACACAACTGCAGTGGGGACTGTCTGCCTTGGGCTGTGTCTGCGCTACTTACAAATTATAACCTACACTGCGCACATCAGCAGCTCTGCCATTAACCCCTTGTGCCGAGAATAAATCCGCTCTAAGATGAAGGTGACTGATGCCACATTGTCAACTACAGTGGGTGTTAAAATGCCAAAGTGCTGCTGATGTGTGGATATTTCTGTGAGGCTGAGCGGGCCTGACAGTATAACAGTGTCTGCACACAGCCTGGAGCTGGCTGACAGGGTCAGGTCAGCGTTTCTGCCACCAGTCCATCAGCCTCACAGCGTGACAGCCCGAGTGACAGACACCCAGCCTCCCACTCCTACTCCCACACCCTTATGTTCACACACACACACACACACACACACACACCCCACAAAAGGAATTCTGCCACCGTGATGCACAGCCTCTGTTGTGATTATGTCACAACAGAGGCTGTTCAAAGAGCCATCTGCTGCAGAAAAGGTCATAGGTCATCCTTTGATCTCAGCATCTGTCGCACGCACACTGATGTACTCACGTAGATGCGTGTGGGGTCAAAGGGACACTCGTTGGTGATGCTGGAGTAGTCAGCGGCGTCGGGGAAGTGGCAGTGAGCCAGGAGGCTCCGCCCACCATGAATGATGGCCCTCACCATGGATGTGAAGAGACCGATGGCTGAAACTGCTGCCGTGAGAGCTGCAACCAGACTCACTATGAAGAGAGACCACATCTGGGGGAAAGGAAGAGAGAAGCACAACTTAAATAATCAGGAAAGAAAAACTGCTCCCAGCTGGGAAACTGGGGCATCTGTGGCAGGAAATAGATAAAAAAAAAAAAAGGCAGCAAAAGAGAAACAAACATCAATAGAGCTTATTCACAGCAGCCGCTCTGACATGTCAGAACAAGAGCACAGGTGTATTAATGATACTAAGTTTCTACTTCCACTCCTGCTCCCGTGGATGCTGACTCACTGTCACAGCTTACTGGGATACCTCATCTGCCATGAAAAAGGTCTACACAAACAGAGGAGCATACACTACCACAGGATTAATTAGGATTGTGTTCCAGCATTTGCAGGACGATAAGCTTGACGTGTCCTCATAAAGAAATATGTAAAGAAAATCAAGAGTGATTGGACAAGAAAAACCAAAAAAAAGTATGATATTTAATGCCTTCGTTTCAACTGGCGGGGGGGCGGGGGCGTGGTGCAGTTAGCACCATCACATAGCAGCAAAAATGTCCTGGGTTTGAATCCACTGGCTTGGCTAGATGGGGCCTTTCTGTGTGGAGTATGCACACTCTGGCTTCCTCCCACAGTCCAAAGACATGCATGCGGTTAGGTTAACTGGTGACTCAAAGCTGGCCGTAGGTGTGAATGCTAGTTTGAATGGTTGTCGGTCTCTGTGTGTCAGCCCTGCGACAGATTGGCAACCTGTACAGGGTGCACCCCGCCTCTCGCCCTATAACAGCTGGAACAAAATCCAGTGATTAAAGTTTCCCTCCTGCATCTTACTGCACTCTGCTCGGACGTCTCTTGCCTTGCTTGTCCTAACTGCATAGCCATAGCATAATAGGTTCCCTTGTATGCAGCCTTTGATTCATTCAAAACACATTGTGATTTGAATATGACCATATAATCCTTACACTGTAAATAGTTCTTCACAACTTCCAGCTAGCATAAGCTGTACAGTAAAAGCTACAGGTAGCAGGTTCAGGCCCCATTGCAAGTACCTGCTGGAGGTTGCACAGCCTGCAATTCCAGAATCTGGACCAGATCGGTTTCACTTTGAAACCAAATTTAAGCATGTAAAGATGCTTTCAGTGACTGAACAAAAAAATACTGTCAGCTGCCAGAGCTCCCCCTCAGCCTCGTGGCAGGAGAATCTTTAGGTGGCACAAATCCCCTGGAAGCACGAGCTCTAGAATACATAATTACAGGTCTCAGTAGATCTAAATTGGGTGCACATGAGCCTCAGTGACTTGTGAGTGGCTGAGTAAGAAATGCTAAAATTATAAATATAAACCCCTGAGAATACTGTCACTTTCTGTGATTGGCATTCTTATGGTAAGAACTAATTCATCCAAAATGTTCAGTAGATGCATCTATGGTATGAATTTGACATCCTAGGTCACATCGTTCTCAAGTTATGGTGTTCACAAGATTTTCAGAAAAACTTGACCTCTGACCTTGACCCATTTATGGCAAAAAATTAATCAGGTGATATAGGGGTCACTGTCCATCTTTTGTGCAAATTTGGTATGAATCGGATTGGTAATTTTGCTGTAATATTCTTAACAGACAAACATACCAAAAACAATACCCCCCACCCACACGCCCAGGGAGGGTGGGGTAAAAATAGATGGATTAATAAAGCTACAATTTGAAATGACTGATCCGTGATAATAAATTTCACACTGGGTGGAGAAACCTATCCAGAATTTACAGAAGGTGAGTCGTAGTCATGGAGTGTTGCCAGATATGAAGATGACTGGGCCTTTAAATCAAAACCAGATAAGGCTAATGTAAAAATAATACCATCTGCTTTCAGGGACTGGAAGCTTTAGCAGCCAGCACATGTAATTACGCCCTGTGTTCATTCGTGTCTTGAGATGAGCGGATGACTGAATTGCATAACAGGATGCAATGGAGTCAAACTGCAGCCTCGTAGCTCTGCCCCGCCTGCTTCCCAGTGGCACTCGCTAACAAAGGAAACCGGGAGTGGTTTATCAAGCTACAGCTCACTCATGAGCAAGCTGCCTCGTCAGTCCCGTCTGAGCAGCCCGACAGCTAACTGAGTAAACAGAGAGGAGATGCAGAGAGGAAAAACACACACACACACACACACACACACACACACACACACACACACACACACACACACACACACACACACACACACACACACACACACACACCATTCCAGCTCTGCAGGGCTGAATCCAGACACCTGAGGCAACGTGCAGGCTTTTTTTATGTCACGATGGGGAGGAGAGAGTGAGAAAGCTGTAAAATATCAAAGCAAAAGCATGCGAGCAGATTGTTGGAGTGCTGTGAAGGTACTGCTTTGGCACAGTACGGGTGCATCAATAAGGAAAGCAGAAGAGAACCGGTGTAAAACAGGCGAGAAGAACACCCTACATATCTACATCGTCAAATGAAAAAGCAAACTGGAGAGATACTAACCAGGGATTTACTCTTCTTGTTTTTAGACAGGACAATAGCCAGAACACCAACAACCACTCCCTGCAGAGAGAAGACAGATGACATTTAAAAAACAGAAGAAGTCAACATACTGATTCTCAAAATGCGCTGCAAGCATTTCAGGCACGTCTTTAAGTGCCTCTGTGTTTTTGGGAGGCCGAAAGGGCAGAATTGTCACAGAGTGGCTTAAATGAAGTGCAAACCACTGAAATTCTTAAAGAAACCTACGTTCCACATATTCCACATCAAAGAAAATATATTTACATTCTAGTAAAAAATAAATAAATTGTTTTCCTGGTGTCCCTGAACTCTCAAAGAATGGATTTTAAAGGGGCAACTCTGAGCTATTTTCACACACCTAAGTGCTGAATGCCATCCTCAGAAAATGCTTCCTCGTAGCAGTAAGGAGAATCGTTCATGGCACACGCCCAAAGAAAAGCAAGGAGTGAAACCCGTCTTAAAGCATGGGAACATCTTCCAGCACAGTCATTTTAACCAGCAGGAGTCTTTGTGTTGTTCTTGTCTGTATTGAGCACATCAATCCCCTACAGGGGAATGACATCAACAACTGTTAACTGGGGTCGGGCAGTTCGTTTAATAGAAGGCCGGAGCTGCAGCTTAGAAGTGCCCGTGATATTTGCCCAGAGATGTCGAAAGTACACGCATTCATCACTGAAGTGGAAGTACAGATACTTGTGTTAACAAATACTTTGGTAAATGTTGAACCACTGATTCAACTTCTTTACTCACCTAACTAACCCAGTGTGGGCCCAATAGAATAATCACGATCATGCATTAAATTCTATTGAAAATAGAGCGTGTGAACACTACTAGAGACCAAGATGGAAAAAAATATGGAGCCAAAAATGAGCGAAACAAGTCTCCTTTACTCACTTAGTGGATTTTAAAGATCGGCATTCAGCGTGGTGCTGCGGTATGTTTTATTAGACAGGCTGCTATGTGTTGGGATCTCAGATTTCCTCACCAGCTTGCATTATGGATCCTGAACCTCTTCACTGACAGAGCGAAGGGTTTCTGTAAACGTCCGCCTCTCAGAGTCTGCAGCCACATCCGCGGCCTCGCCACTTATTATGAACACTGGCGGATAAGAGGGCAGCTACTTTGCCAGGTTTTCACTGCTGACCTGATGTTCAGAATCAGTTCATGGAGGGCTCTAATTGATTTTATTTCTTGGCAACTTCTTAAATGTATCCAAAAACCAGTCAGCTGCTTATTGGGATTTTGGCTGTAACAGAGATATAGCCAAAGACTGAATTATACATAATTAGAAATTACACAAGCGGTTACAATGGCCACCTTAAAGTGGGTACCACAGAAATTTAAAAAAAAAAAAAAAAAAAAAAAATCACCTTCTTCTCCGTTAGGCCCATCAACCTCTGCTGTTTTCATCAATCATTCATTGAGACTCTCCCGAAAGCGCTTTTCATCTGCTGGCTTACGGGAAAAGAGAGACAGCCTGAATGGAATAGTGAAAATCTGGCCTAAAATCCTGGGAATGAAACAAAGATGAAATTCCAATTCTCCAGAAAGAAGGATGTGTGGGTATTTTGAATGCGGTCTTGCGGGTCAGTTCTCTCTGTTGCCTTCAGGGCATCATTATACCTCACCTGCTAGTTTAAGTATTGTTTTTTTTTTTTAGGGTTTCTTTATTATGTTTTTATTTTGTTTACAATATCTAATAAGATTTTGCATGTTACAGTGTTTTGTGTATAACAAGCTAGAGTTATTAATAAAGATTTGATTTCTTAAATCCCTCCCACAGAGATGTCCTCGAGCTCTGCCCTGGTTAGAATCACTGTGTGCTCACCAGTATCCCGGATGCGATAGCCACCACGTTGGAGATGCCGTACTCCACAGTGTGGGCCTGCTTGTGGATGTTGATGTGTCTGAGCACCACGCCGTGCACCAGCGCTCCCAACAGGAAGTTAATGTGACCGACTATAACCGCGCTCAGACCCATCTTCATCAGGACCTTGGGCTCCTCCAGGCTGCCACAGCACAGTCCTGCCGAAAGGGGGGGGGGGGGGGGGGGGGCAGAAGGAAAGAGAGAAGAGAAGCGAACTGAGTCTCCACAGCAGAGCAGAGAGAGCTGCGGTGACTTTAAATGATCTTACATCATCCACGTCGTATTGATCAGAAACACAGGAGCCGGGTCAAAACCACAGCAGAGATGTCAGCTGCGTTAATAATTAGCAGCTGAGCGCAGGCTGTCCCGAACAAGTGTGTGAGAGTTGACTAAAGACATACATACATACATACATAAACTATTCCAGCAGTGAATGCTCATATTAAACACGCACCAAGTTTCAAATAATGTAATGTACAAGTCATCTCTCTAAGGCTAAAGGCTGAGGCTACAGACACTCACTGCCTGACAGATTGTTCTGCTCATGGCTCTGTATGATGTCAACAAGAGGCTAAGACACACAGCTCTGGTTGTGAGCACGCTAGCTCGCACGCGCACACACACAAACACTTTTTCACACAGCAGTTCACATCATCTTAAAACACATGCTGTGAATACAAAAGGTCCAGCCACCTGCTGTTTAAACCTTCTGTTTAAACCTTCTGTTTACTACCAGCAGCCAATCATTAGAAGCTTTAAGGGAAGGGGGGAAAAAACTAAGATGGCTTATTTTGAACTGTGAATAATGCAAAGCTATGCAAGTAGAGTCCAAATCCAATAAAAGTGTGAAGTTGGAAATGAGCATAATAGGTCCGCTTTCATTAATATTGTAGCGCGTTTTATGTAATGAATGTTGATGGAAGTTAATGATTAATCCTCATTCTGAGCCAAGTTAAATCCATATTTGTCCATGTGCCTTTATTTCAGCCATAGGAGCTTCACAACTAAATATTTGCGGAATGTTTACTCGCCTCTTGCTACACGAAACATCCACTCGCAGGTGTGACAGGTAACGTTTAGCACGGTGTTGACTTTGTTTTAATCTATCAAATTGTGTTAACTTGTCTAAACAGTTAAGTTGCTGATGCGGTACCAAAAGTGTCCTCATAAACTGCGTCCTGTCACATCACCACCACCACAACCAAACAAACACTGCGCGGCACTTTACAGGCAATCAAACACAAACCCCACACTCGCGTTTACTACCTGTGTCTGCCATCTTTCTCAGGTCACCATTGGGTTGTGTTTTTTCGGCGTGCTCTTCTCAAAGTGAGCTCCACAATCCGGTCAGACAGAAAGTCACGCTGTGACACCTCTGCACCACGTTTTTCAAAATAAAACAATATCAATGACGGGTCTCTGCAGGTGGACTTTACCTGATCATCGTACTGGCCAAATTAACAGGTAGGCTCTGAGCCCTGACACAATTTTTTTTTTCCCCAAGAAATTTCTTATAATGGAAAGAAATGAGTCATTTTATAGAAATAATCTAATAATTTAAAGGGATTCTTTCTCATGTGGAAAAATGAATCGGGATTATGTTTGAGAAATAATCTGTTCTATATCCATTCTTCTTTTACGTGTTCTAAAATACACGCCCCCCCCCCCCCCCCCCCCCCCACACACACACACACATACACATACATTTATTTCTTCTCTAAATTTATTTTCAAAATCAACGCTTTTATTTTGAAAGTGAAGTCGCTAATTGGAGGTTGTCTATATTTAAATAGTAGGCATATTTATAGAGTTATTTATTTTTAAATCGGTTAATTGTGGTGCACTAAAGACAGCTTCATATGAGCTTCCGGTATTGACAAAAAAGTTTGACAGCTGCCATAAAAATAAATAAATAAAATAAGGTAAAAATCCTAACTTCAATACACGTGGCTGGTTTAAATTGCTAAATAAACAAATAGATGAATAAATTTAAAAAATCCTCAAGAGGGAAAGAATGTGTCGCAATTATAGTGAAGCTGGCTTTCAGGCAGCCCAAGTTAACAGTCACAAAGTAGCAGAGCTCTGGGAACATGAGCGTTTTTCATATAAATATGACTTTACTGCCACCAAGTGGAACCATGACGCTATTGAAAAAAAAGGTCGAATCGCTAATGTGTATTTTCTCCAGATATACAAGTGGAAAACTTTATTTTTGTACTTTTAAGGGACTACAGCAAACACATGAATAGTCATTTTTGCTCAGTGTTATGCTATCAGTGAAATCTATTTAAGTTCCATTGAACTTTCTAATATCATTACTAGGCATACAAAGATTATATTATATGTGCACAGGACTATGTCATAGATTTGAAAGAAAAAAGTGAACCTGTTTTTCATTTAATGTATAAAATATGTGATTCATAAGAAGCATGAGAAGATTTCTCGATTCTCCCCACAGAGGGTCTTCAGCTATTCGTTGTGAGAAGACTTGCAATCATCAGAGCCCACGTCTGGGTGGAACTTTCTAGATGCAGTTTGGGCGCTGCCTCGATGCTTTAGAGCCACCACTCTAGCAGCAATCAGATAAAATATCTCACAAATGTTGAGGACCACACACAGGACGGAGGCCCCCACCATAAAGTAGGAAAAAACAGTTTTCTCAGTGGGTCGAGATACGTAGCAGTCAACCATATTTGGACAGGGGCTGACGTCACATTGGACCTTCCTGGGCAGCTTAAAGCTATCGTAGACGTAGTGGAGCAAGTAGAGAAATGTGATCTCAAAGCCAGTTTTGATGAAGAGGCTCATCAGGTAGGTCCACCAAAGGCCGCCATGCTTTTGGCCCGGGTTGTCGTAAAGTCGAGTGTTCTCGCCGTGCTTGGCTCGGTACTTGCGTTCCCGCTCTTCCCGGTAGGCCACGTGCAGCACCACCATGAAGGAAGGGCAAGTGATGAAAATGAGTTGGAGGGCCCAAAGGCGAATGTGGGAGATGGGGAAGAAGTGATTATAGCAGATGTTGACGCAACCGGGCTGGCGAGTGTTGCAGTCAAAGTGTCCCTGCTCATCGCTCCAGACACGCTCAGCGGCCACGACGAAGACCAGCACCCGAAAAACAAAGACCACCGATAACCAGATCCGTCCGAAGGCGGTGGAGTACTTGTTTACTCCGCTGAGAAAACCCTGAAGACCCTTCCAATCCATGACTTTAGGCTTTGATATGCTCCTTTTAAGCTTTCGATGTTTGGAAACTGGGGAGTTGGAACAGAATGAAACATTAAGGCAGAGTTACGCAATCATCCAGAGAAATAGAATCTGTTCCAAATATCTCAGTGGGTCTTTCAGATAGGTGTTCTCATTTCTGATCAAACCTTTGCTCGACAGCTCTGAAACCTAAACCTCTCTCCCACTTCTCACAGTTTACTTTCACTTAGGTTCAAAATTTGGCACTTTGAAGAAATATACTATTAATAATTGATGAAATACTTGCTTGTTTAAAACAGAAAATCTCTACAGCACAAAAAAACCCTTGATTTTCTACCTCATCTACCTTTGGAAGAGTTTGAGGTGAAGTTTGCCTCCAAATACAGTATTCCACCCTCACTCAGGGACTTAAAAAAAAAAAGTCTTAAAAGCACCTTGAGGTGACTGTTCTGTGATTTGGCACCATATAAATCAAACTGAATTGAATGGAAAACTCAGACTAACTGACCAACATCACTTACCTTAAGACTTCTGGTCTACCACTCAGTCTTTCATGGGTCCCGTCTGGGAAAATAACTTACTGAAGGAATAAGTTAAACAGGTAGCTTTGGTCAACCTCTGACCGGATTGGTCGTAATCTAGAGGTGTGCCCACTTCTGGCATCTACCCAGAATTTGATTTCAAACCTTCAACTATTTATCACAAAATCCATTTTTCAGTTTAAAAGGTGAGGGCGGAACAGTAGAACATACTTCCTGAAAGTTCTGAATACAGCCAAAAAAAGAAAAAAAACGTCCAAGAAGACAAAATACATATAAGGGGAACAATAAATTTGTTTGCCAGGTGTGGCTTTGTGATATGCTACTGTGTCGCCTTAACCAACCCATTTAAAATGTGTTTGTCTTCACTGATCAGAGTTTCTTATCAGCCTCGTAGGCAAAACTGCGATGTGAAGATTTGTCCTCTGCAGCCCTGAGCATGTGCGGAGTAACTACAAGCTAACATTTGTTTGAGCAACAACTCGGGCTCTGAAATGCACCTGAGATACAGAGTCGATATCGCAAAATAAAATCTACATTTGATTGTTCATTTTCTCAGGTTAGAAAGTGCAGCAGTCACCACCTGATAAGTACACTCAGTACTTTACAAATCTGCTGTATAAGGAACACAAAATGTAGTTATCACTGAGGTGGTGTGAAGCTAGTGTGGGAGTGGTGTTTGTCTTTAAAAATTAGTAATGCTGCTCCACATGTCACACTGCGGTTTTGCTGACTACTTTTGAAGGTTTTATAGTAGCCACAGTCTGGCTCTGTTAGTTCATTTGTCCTTTGTCTCAAGCATCTAACATCCACCAGATCACCAATGATCCATCTAAACTTTGGATGGCTTTAGCCACATGCTAAATAGGCAAATTTATAGGACCTTTCATACATTTTGGCATCATAGTTTTTCTGTTGGGCGGTCCAAACAGGCAAAGTGATTTAACCCAAAAGCTAACCTTACATATCCATACATAAAAGAATGTTTAAAAACAAATGAACAAAAACTCGGACAACTGTGACGTTCATTTGAGAAGTTATAATATCAGTCTTCATGGGCTCAGTTTATGACAGTTCAGCACAGGTTCAGCAGTTTTGTTTCATGCACATTAGAGAGCCATATCATATGGTCATAAAAATACTCACAAAATCATTTTGATCACATACATGCTCAACACAATATCCGGAAACAAATACATAAAACAGTTAAATGTAAAATTGCTTTGAAAATATCATGACTTGTAAATAGCATCACCTGTTGCTAAGCATTTGGAGACTATTCTGGTTAAGATTTTGGCTTTGTTTTCTAAAGTGAAGCTCATTATGTCTCTCAGGAGACTGATACGCTGTAAGGTGGGGCTGAACCCTTCTGGCCCGGTTCTCCGTTGGCGACAGTCTTCTCTGGAACAGGCTCGCTGTGCGCGGAGTTTTCCTTTTCACTCACGGGAACTCTGGACATCAGGAGGGAGTTTTCACTCACAGGGCGAGGTCCTTTTTCACAGCGTTCCCGTAACCTCTTCCCGCACAGATATAACACCTCACAGAGAGTGAGGAACATGCACACAAAGCTGGTTACCACCATGAAGACAGTGAATATTTTCTTTTCTGTGGGCCTGGGAAACACAGTGTAAGTGAGAACACATAACATAAGACTGTGATTTCCAAATCTATGACCATTTAGAACCTTAACAGTATCCCTTACCTCGCAATGTAGCAGTCCACCACATTGGGACATGGCTCTTCCCTACATTTCACCAGCGGAGGAAAGAAGGCGGCTTCATAGAGGTAGAACAGCAGGAAGACAAACATGCCATCCACAGTTATCTTGAAGAGCAAGCTGAAAAAGTAGGTCCACCAGAGACCCCCACGTTTCTTCCCTGTGTTATCGTACAGAGGGGGGCAGTCTTCTCCGTGCTTTTGCCGGTGCTTACGCTCCCGGTCTTTCCTGTAGGAAACATGGAGAGTCACGAGAAGGGATGGACAAGTCACAAAGATCAACTGGAGAGCCCAGAGCCGGGTGTAGGAGATGGGGAAGTAGTAGTCGTAGCAGACATTTTGACAACCGGGTTGGCGGGTGTTGCAGTCAAAGTCTTTTTGTTCGTCACCCCAGACCTTTTCACAGGCCACCAAGAAGACCAAGAGCCTGAAGACAAAAACTATGGCGAGCCAGACTCGACCAAAAGCTGTGGAGTACTTGTTCGCCCCACTGAGGAGGCCCTCCAGGAAGAGCCAGTTCATGGAGTTGTTTCAAATGTTGGGTTGGACCTCCTTGAAGCAACAGAGCACTAAAAAACTGCTGAAATACAGCTCGCTTGGACACACTCTAAACTGGGCACGTCAAGCACAAAGGCTCTTTAATAATGTACTTAATACTGCTGCCTTCTTGGGACACGTTGAAGGGGAGGGATATAGAACAAAGCAAACAGAAACTCATTCTTCAGCTACAGTCACTTCTGGAAGTGGTGATAACACAGACCTTGACTAACAGAGAGAGACTGATAGATAATAATTCACACAAACCCAACAGCATCCTGGAGTTTTACATTTAAAGAAATGTCACAGAATCAAATAAAGAAAAACAACCTCTCTGAAGACAAAGATACAGCACCTTTGTGAAAGACAAAATTTTTAACCTCTCTCCATTTTATACTCTGTAAAGCCAGCCCTGTACGATAACTTTCTTGTATATCGACCCTCACTAGGAAGGCAGTCTGCTGGCTGGCTCCTCAGCGCTACAGTGGACAATAACTTTAGAGTAGATATATAGAACCACATCAGCCAGAATCAAGTATTCCTTTGGGGTTAGAGCATAGACTGTATAATATGGTTATGACGCTGTACTTGTCTGCATGAAGCTGGACAATGAAATCCAGGTGTATTAGATTAGCTCAACAGCTGATATTCACAGTACTGAGATACAAAGATGCAACAACACTTATAGTGAGGTGCCTGTAGTCTGCAGCCTACACAGAAGGAGAGGTCCAAGAGAACACCTGACACAATATAATTCAGGACAGAGGTGCAAACCATCTGCATATTTTTTATTTATAATAAAATGATCAGTCTGGCTTTTCTTCCAAGTGTTAGACAAAGTTTAAAATCCAGGATTCCACAAAAATACGGCAGGAATAAGAAACCGAAAACGGACACAATTCCAGTCAAGAGAATGAGATGACCTCATCTGGAACATGAGGCTACCCACTTTGCAGAAATACGTGCCATGGAAAAGTCCTGATCCCACACTGAATCTCTGGCTTCAATCTCACAACCACCAGTCGGAAAAATGTGTATTTCTCAATCAGTTGGCGAGTGCCTGCCAAAGGTTGCTGGCAACTGCTGCGAAATTGATTGCCGAAACCCCATTCACCGGTCACTGAACTCCTGGCAACCTCTGGTCGCTATGAAAAAGTGCACTATTAAAAAAAATCTCATCAAATCACAAAAATATTCCAGTAGCCGGGGCACCAGAAAAATTCCATAAAAAAAAAAAACAAAATTTTCTGTTCTGTATAATTTTAAAAAAAAAAAGAAAAACTTAATTAATTCGGCTGATTGTTGCAGGTAGGTCATTATTATTATGAATTATAATGACATGCATAATACTTTGAGTATTTTATGCATATTTTAACAATAATACTATTGTTCTTACTGCAAGTAGAATTTTAATTGCAGGACTTATACTTGGAAACAAGTACTTTAACATTGATATTCTTACTTGAGTAAAGGATTTAAAGACTACTTCCAACATTATGCAAAACAGTTAAGCCTCTACAGCACAGCAGGGCAGCGTTGTGCGATAAGGGGTACTTCTTGAGGGAAACTTGCAGAGTCAGGGTTCGAGTACCTTTGGCAAGGTAACCCTAACCCTCAAAAAAAAAAAAAAAAAAAGCAGTACTACTACCTTGTTTTTCATTTGATAGTCATGGCAGTGATGACATGTTGGCATGATGTCTGCTTGGACAATACATCACACTGGCCAACTATATGTGACAACAAGGGAAGATGCACAAGAACACCAAAAGTGATATGTATAAAGTGTTATGTGCATCTGTTTTACAGCACAGAACAGTAGTGTCTCACAACTTGAGAGTCTATATGACATGACACTGAGCAACAGAACCAAAGCCTGAATCAAGTCATATATGTAAATGGGTTTTTCAGTTCTTTGTTTCATAATTTGTTGATATTTTTGGAAGATTTTCAGTTTTTATTGCTCTCTAACAGTTGTCTTATGATCTATAAGTTAATAACCAGTATTTTTTTTTTTTAACCATTGTTAATATGTTGGACTGGGGGTGTCTGAAGCATAGAAAAATTTGTTTGGGCAATTAAAAAAAAAAAAAGGCCTTAAATGAATCAGTAAATGATGCTGAATAATTTTCAGTATGTACCATCAAAACGTGTGCAGTACTGCGTCTTGGCACTAAACCACAAATCTGCAAATACTACCTTGCAAACACAAAGTGACTCGGCTCGTTAACACAGGTTTAGTGCTCATCCTTTTGTGGGCTTCAGGTTCAGGACTATTCTGGGTATTTCAAGCCAAGAACACCCGCATTCTCATTTTATCCAGTCATCACAGTTGTTGTTTATCTCCTGTTCATGTGAGCTTATTACAGTCTGCAGACAGACCCACTTATGTATTGGGCGGCGCTGCGTCAAGGAAAACAGATTTAGTGACATAATTCCCAACTACCTGACCAAAATAAAACAATAAACATTTTAATTATAGACATTAAATGCCGTTAAAGCTGCGCAAACGAAATGCGTGCACGAGCATTGTCGCATTTTCAGACCCTTTGATTAAAATGTTACTCTCAGCTTCATGTTAGCAGCCATTCGTGTTTAAATTCAGCAAAGGGATTTTCTAGCATGCACTGTACAACCGGAAATCATAATGATAATTCTTGCTGCCTTCACGGTACTGTCGGGTGAGGGGTCACAACTGAGACGGGCTCCTCTCGTTTGCATATACTATTTCCCCGCTGCATAGCTGAAAGACAACATGACCCCGCATCGTTCACCCTCTACTCGTTAAGTTAACCGTCCGCCTTGAACCCAGGACTTGGTTTCTATAGCGGAAAACAGAGGACCGCTACTTTCTATACCACTTTTAATTATCTGCCCTGTCCGTCCAGCCGGCTGCAGCCGTCTCTCCACAGCAACGGGAGGTAAGAGAGGTGCTCCGCGACGGGACGATCCGCTACTAGCCACCAGCTAACTTAGCTAGCAAGTGAGCTAACTCGTTAGCAGCTTGCTGTGTCCCAGCCCTAAGACCCAACACTTCAGATGTTTGGTTGTGGCAGGCTAGAACCATACATGTTTCATAAACAGTTGCCTGCTTGAAATAGTGTTTATATTGCCTCCAGAGTGCAAGTTTTAGGGAAGTTGTTAGCCGAGACAACAGACCGATGTGTGAAGGTAACCACATTCAACAGCGTCTTTTCCCAAGTTTTTCAAAATAGAAGTATAATTTACGGTCATACTTTTAAGCAAAAGAGCGAAAAAATAGTCTTCAGTAGTTAGATCACAAATCGCTTCTGAATGTAGTTTAATTCTGTCTCTGTATACAATATGATGTAAAGAGTGGTTATTGTTATGTCGCTACTAGTGTGTCTTATTTTGAAGGTTGCAAGCATTGCTTCCGCTTTCTAGTGTCGTTCAGGGTGACGGGACAGCGGAGCAGCAGCTGATGGGAGGTTGGCGCTCAGGAGAACCAACTAGAGTTGACGGCGTTAGCTTAGCCAGCATAGGGGAGTGATCTGCTGTTGCAGGTTTGGCAGGATGCTAATAGAGGCAACACACTGCAGCAAGTCTCTTGTGTGACTCCGTAGAGGTCCAGCCGAGCTGAACTTCGCTGAGCCATGCGACAGTGGTGTGTCCCCACTGCGACCCCACGCACTGAACCACTCCCGGGGCGCCTGTCCGTGTCACCCCCTCCATCAGGTAAGATCCACAATGTAGAGACAGCGTACTTAAAAAAAAAAAAAGAAGAAGAAGAAAAATTCAAAGTCAGCCAGCTGCTTAGTTCTGCATGGCCGGTTAAATCACTGCGCTCCACCTTGTAAGCGCATCACTTTTGAATCAGAAGGATTTACAAAAATCCAGCAAGTTCACTTTTTCCAGAGCACCGATTTAACAAGATGAACTTTTAAAGTCTGTTTTGTTGTAGCAGCATCACTGGATTGTTTGTAGTTATGCGAAAGTGGGCAAAATCATTAAATTACATTATTTTCATCTAAGAACAAGGCAGGATATTTAAAATTTATCATTCTGTTTAACTAAAAGTACGAAAGTTTCAGCATTATAATATATTTAATATGTCTGAAATTGTTACATGCATGATATTGAATAACAATGATCTGCAGCTGGAGATGATTTTAATCTCTTACTTACTGACAGTACATTACATGAGAGAGCAATATTTTAAGGTCTATGTAAAATTAAAATAATAAGCAACTAAATCTTTATTTTCATCCAAAATATACTGTAGTAGAAGTAGAAAATAGCACGGCATAGACAAACTTAAATAAAGTACAATTAAAGTGTTCCTCAGTAAAGTAAAGGCACTTTTGGCTGCTACCTTATTTCCAAAGAAAATATCCAGTGGCACTGATGGTGGGGGCAATCATATTTCAGGGGGCTGGTGGCACAAGGTGCCCCCACTGTGGATGGGCATGCCCCTGCTTTACAAGTAGGCAAGGTCATGTCAAATTCCTACATTTATATAAAAAAGACTTTAATGTGGTTTTTAGCTTTTTAGTGTCTAATTATTGGTGAGTACTAGGATTAGGCTCCCTGCAGCCTTGCGGGACTTTAAAAAAGTGAAAGGATGGATATGACTCAGCCGAGGGGGACCTGATGTTAGGTTATGTATGCCAGGGTGATCTTACTTTAATTCCACCTCGGACAAATGGAGCAAGGTTAGCCTAAGTGTGTGTGCCAAGCATTTGAAAGGTGGCCAAAATTTTTTGAATGACCCAAAGGGTTCCTCACGGGAGAACTGAGCAGTGTGCTCTGGTTTCCTAAGTGCAGTTTTATAACCCTGTCATGTTTTCACTCAGAGTCATTTGGTTTCTCAAGTATTAACGTTACCAAAATACTTGAATCAGATTTGCATTTAAAGTGTCAGTATAAATAAACTTCTTCAAAGTGTTTGAATTCTGCTTTGTGTGCCTTTCTCATCTATTAATATTCCTTTGATCATTTCTCTGCAGGTTCTGAAAAAGTCTGCAACATATTATCTCTATTTAAGGTCTATGAATGGTGTTGAGTGGGGATAAATATAGCCGTGTATGTCTTGGTAAGACTCTGTGAAGTCTCGTGGTGCTGTTTATCTGGTGAGAAATCAGCCCAGCCGTGCAGCTCTTGGGTGCATTAATAGGGTGATGGTTGGTTCAGATTCACTTACACGTTTGGTGTGGTGTTTCATTTGTTTGCCTTGATAAACCAACTCATTTTTGTGTGCAGATGCCAGAATGGAGTGCTGTGAGGTGGAGCCCCGCTACACCATCGAGCAGATCGACCTCCTGCAGCGCCTGCGCCTGTCCGGCATGACCAAACCTCAGATCATCCACGCTTTAGAGTCCCTGGAGAGGCTGGACCCGGACCACCGCCCATCCCACTGTGACTCTCACCCTGCCCCTTCCAACAATGCCCCCACCACTGCTGCCCCAGCCCCGTCCTCATCATCATCCTCCTCCACCTCCTCTCTCTCCCTGGCCTCCGCAACCACGCAGACCTCCGGCCTGGACGGCGCCGCGCTGTCCCCAAGCAACAGCTACGAGGCCTCTCCCCCGCCCCTCTATCCTCCCACCGTGGCAGTTCAGCGGTCGTTCAGCTACGATATGATGGGGGAGGAGGAGTGGGACCTGGAGGAAAAGGTGGAGGAGTACATGAGGTAAGAAAAGGAGAGGGGGAGGATGGTGGTGCTAGAGAGACCAAAGGAATAGTAGAGAGACTATAATAACATCAGATAATGACAGCTACTATTCCCAGAGGTGAAGGCTTATTCTCCAGAATTTACATGGAGTTAATTCAGGTCAGGTGCTTAGGGACAGCTGAAAAAAGAGAAGCAGCAGTGAATAAGGTTAGTCAGAGCAAAGGCTGGTGTTTTAACCACCGTGTAATGGTTCTTATGGCATGATGGGGCTTTTTGTTGCTTTTGCAGGAGAGACAGCAACCTGGTGAAAGAAGAGATCAAAACTTTTCTCAACAACCGCAGGATCTCTCAGGCAATCGTGGGCCAAGTTACAGGTACTCTGCTTTTCTGTGACATTCTAGATTATTAAACTGTTGATAGCACAGTGAGAGCCGTGGCAGATCTCAGCATCGAAATAGATTTTAAGTCTTGTTGTCTTGATTGAATTAAGAAACAAAACAAACATAAAGATTCTTGATAGAACAAATCAAAAGCTGCATTCAAGCTTTTTTTTTGCTCTGGTTCTCTCTGCCAGCTCATTCACTCGTGTTTCTCAACTGCAAAATGAAGTGTAACTAGCTTAGGGATGCACCGGTTCAATTTTTGCCAGTTCCAATTCAATACTGATACCTTGGCTTCAGGTATCTGCTGATGTGCAGTATTGATACTGTTGAAACTACTGTAAACATACAAAGAAAAGCTGTTGTGAAATGTCTCCAGACTGCTGCTGTTTTGTTGTTAACTTCTTTTATGCTGTGTTCTGCAGTTTAATCTGTTTTAGTCATTTGCGTCTCTTGAAACAACAAATTGAAATAGTACTTTAGTGACCCTCGACACTGCCTGAGAGCCTGGGTTCTTAATGTAGACAAAGAAGTTGGTCAGCATGTTCTGGTGCAATGGTAAAACAGCTGCACCTGTAAGTCCCAAGGCTATCCACGGCTCTGCATGAGCATTTGTTTTTGACTTAAAATGGTTACGGTGAGAGTTTGTCTGACCGGTCAGCTGCTGTTGAACTTTTGTTAAAATGCTCCAGTGTGTGCAGCAGTTAGTTTGTTTTGTTTGCTCATGTTAAAAACAGCCTGTTGTCAGTGTCACTGCAAAGTCTTAAAAAATCTTACATGAAAATGAGAGAAAATGAGGTATTCACATGTCATCTTATGTTTTCTACAAATTTATTAAATTTATTGATGTTTAAGACTATTAGAAAAAAAAAATCATGGTAAAGTTGTTGCAGTTTCATTTCACTTGTGGTCACTTTAACATGCACTTTTATTACATTCAAGATTTACTCGTGTGGGGCTAACATGCTAGGAGGCACTAATCAAAAAGCATCAGTACTGACATCTTCTGTTGGGTTGATGGGAGTTGCTGGCCAATATGTTTTATGCTGCACGTATGTCACACTAGAGAAAACAGTGGTTGGAGGCCGCAGCACAACCAAAACGATTGTGTTCATGTGCGGTGAACTTGCAATCTTGTTGGCTTTGAAGATGGGGACCAGGTCTGCAACCACTGGCAGTCAGCTGGCGTCTCCAAAGTGACTTTGGTGCATCAAGATGGTAATAAAACTCCAATATGATGGAGTCGGTCTGCTATCAGTTTGCGACTGAATGGAGTCAAGTTGGCAATTACATGCAATCTGTTTATGATAGTAAAGTGATTAACTGAGGAAGTCTGTCTGGGTCAGACAAGAAGTTCTCTGAGGCAGGTCGCCTCCCACCGGGTGACCTGTGCAATCACCTCACAATCAAAAGCAGTTTCTGCACCTATTTGCGATTGGTCACAAATGCAAAAAAAAAAATGTAATTCAATCACCAGGTAACTATTAATCTGTAATGAGCCATTACAGATACTTAGATATGAGCAGCACATGTTCCATAGAAACCAAACCATGCCATTAGCCCTTAGCTTTAACACCATGTGTTGAACATGCCAGGGGGGTTCTGTTAGTGATGGGGCAGTTACTCATGTGTAGGATACGTAAGCTAAGTTAATGTTGGAGGTTATACCTTAAAAAAAAAAAAGTAGTTCCTAAAAATACAAAATTCCCTAGTGTGGGTGGTCTTTTTAGTCCAGTGGGTTGTCAGGCTTCCTCACTTTGTCTGACTAACATACTTCAAAGAGATTCACTAAACTGTCGACTGTCATTTTATAAACAATAAAATAAAATGAAAAATAACCGCACTAAGCCAGAAAGGTTTTAAAGAGCCTTTCAATGGGCTCACACTAATGTCAGCTGTAACAGTGCAGTAGGTAATATGTGTGTTTGCAGTAGCAGCAGGTTCATGTCAGTAAACTTTGTCTACTCCTTTCCTGAAAATAGATTGCACTACATCGCGACCTTAATTAAAGTATTGATGTCGAGGTGGCTTCATTAGCTTAACAGTGGTATTCCAGAGCTGGAACGCAGCCGATCTCTCCAGCGCCGATGATGCTGCTGCTGGTGCGGCCGTGACATAAATCATTGTCTTCAACCTGTTAAAATAACGCGTGTCACCTCCTGCACGCAGGCATCAGCCAGAGCTACATCTCCCAGTGGCTGCTGCAGCAGGGCCTGGAGATGAGCGACTCCAAACGCAGAGCTTTCTATCGCTGGTACCTGCTGGAGAGGAACAACCCAGGTGAGATGCTGGGCTGGGAGGTACAAGTGTAACATTTGACTTTTACAGCAGAGGTGAGTGGGACATAGATCCTCACAGGAATAATAGATTTTCGAATAATTATGAGAGGGTGCAGATCAGTGGCTCAAGGTTGAATGTCAGGTTAATGATGAAAGATTACACTGTAGATTAGATAACAGAAGGCTCATATTAAAAGGGATAATATGTCTTGTGTGTCTTGAATGTGAACCACTGCTTGCTAACCCGTCCCCATCCATCTCTCCTCCTCCTCTTTACCCGCCCACTATCCTCCTGCATGGTAAACCCACACACCTTTAATTCCTTCTGCTAACTTCAACCTGGTCCACAAGGGCTGCGAGGTCAAGCAAGGATATGAGACGAATCTATATTTTCAGAGCAAAGACAAACGATAAAGGTAGTCCCGTCACAGGAGATTCTAATCGATAGCGTTAAGGCTTCTGGTTGGGAAATGAAACTTTAGCGGGTGAATGCAGCTCGTCTGCACAGGCTAGAGTAACAGCTTGGGTCGGTGCTGACCTCTCCACGTCCTAGGATGCAAATTCGGCACGCATTAAAACAGCGACGACACGGCAAACGAGTGTCAGCTCAAGATGCTCCCAGCTTTTATTGATTAGTGTCAAACAGCATGCACCTGCACTAAATCATGTCAAAAAGTCTCTTCTTTACATTGTTAGTGTGTGAAATAAACAAAGCCGCTGATGGACCATCTGCTGTCCCTGCTGTCTCCTTTCATCTTAATCCTTTATTTTTTTTTCCCCCTTCCACACCGACCCGCCCAGGCTTTGCTTTAGCTCCTCTGTAGTTCCCAGCCCTGACGCTGGAGGTACTCTGGTGCTGGTTTTCATTCCCACATGGCTAACAAGCAAGCTATTAACAGTGATACTAACAATAATTACTTTGTCTGCAATGTTTCCAACCCAAAAGTGGCCATAGCGCTTTGCTTCTTACATAAGCTCCTATTGACCTGCCCACGATTAATCTGTAAAGAAGCAGTGTTGTCGGTTAAATTTCTGATCAGCGAATCCGCTGAAACTACAAAGAAGATATTTGTTGATAAATTTACAATTTCAAGGCAGGAGTGTGTCAGGTAATCCAGAGACATAGATGCAAACTATCAGCCTCCAGTTACAGCCACAGCTGGTGTCTATATCCCATGGCGGTGGCTTGCCTGACTATTGGTTTTGTCCTGACTGAAGGGCTGAGGTGGAGTGAAAGCCAGCACAGCGTGAGTCCCAGGGCCAGGGGAGGGGACAGAGACGGGACGGTAGCAGGGGCAAGTGGCAGCCTCCCCAACATCCTCCCCAATCCCAACACCAACCTCAACCCCAACCCATCGTGGAGCAGGCAGAGAGAGCTGCTGATGCACTTGCTGCCGTGGTACACTGCTGCAGCCGCAGCTGCCCAGGCCCAGCCAGGTAACTGCGCCCCCTGGCATCAGCAGCCTGCCACAGGAGACCTGCATGCTAATCAGCCTGTACCCGCTCTGTCAGCTCAGGTGCTTTACAGCAGCCTCAAATGGCTGTTAAACTTATATTTCTAATGCTAAAATGAAATGGCTCCATAGGTTTCATATCCAGCTCACTATTGTAGCAAATGGATATGATTTGAACGTAGTTATACATTTATCTAGAAGTGGGTCTCTTACTCTCTGTTTAATGTCTTTCTGGTCCATTCTACCCAACCTCTTTATGACAGTGTTTTCATAAAGCTCCACTTAGTCCAAGCACAGATAGTAAAACTAACTAGTTACAATGCAGCTGATAGAGTTTGACTTCACCTTCTGACTTCAAATCTAACTTGGTTTCAGCTGCTCCAAGGAGCAGCACTACAATTGTTACCCTCAGTTCTTGACATGTAAATTGTTTCAAAATCAGATATTTAAACATAGTTCAATATAACCTCAATACATATAAGAGAAGATGCTTTAAAATACTTGAAAAGATTCAAGATCTGTATCATCCAACTTTGTTAACATGTCCTTTGAAAATCTGAGGCATAAATGTAATCTGAAAAGAAGCACAGCTGGGATGTTTTGTAAAAAGCACTTTACTTAACAGCCACAGACGCCTGCTGTTGAAGGACTGACACAGAGAGCTTTCATTGTAAGCTGTTCAATACACGGAGCAAAGATTTGGGAACTGAAATCTCAGCAGAGGGTTGGAAATAAGTTTATGCTGTAAGTCAGACTGCGAATGCGTGCCTCAGACATGTTGTCTTTTTTTTTTTCTGGACTTAATGTGTTGAATATGAGGAGCACTTTATTGTTGAGATTCTTTTTTGTTTTGTCACTATTGTTTAAAATAAGTTAAAATAGTTAAAATAGTGAAGTTGCATGTTCTGCCTTCTTCAGGTGCCACCTTATCGATGCGGTCTTTGGTGAAGGAGGAACCTGATTGGAGGACAGGGATCATGGCAGGCGACAGAGCGGGGATAGTGGGCGGTCCACTGAGGCTGCGCAGAGGAAGCCGGTTCACCTGGAGGAAGGAGTGCCAGTCAATTATGGAGAGGTGAGGAGGGTTTGCCATCCATCTATCCATTTTCTGCCACTTATCTGGGTTCGGGTCTTCAGGTTGACAATTTAAGCAGAGATGCCCAGACCTCTCTCCCCCTAGCCGCCTCCTCCTACGCTTCTGTAGGCAGGGGGTTGGACAGAGGGGTGCCCAAGCCAACAAAGAGACAATCTCTCCAGTGTGTCCTACCCCAGGGTCTCCTCCCAGTTGGACATGCCCAAAACACCACATCAAGGAGGTATTCAGGAAGCATCCTAATCAGTTGTCCAAACCTCCTCTACTGGCTCCTTTCAGTGTGGAGGAGCAGAGTCCCTGCAGAATGAGCGAGCCTCCTCACCATCTGCGGGACTGTGTCAGTTAAGCCAGAGGACACCAGACGGAGTAAGAGCTTTGTTTAAAGAAAAAAAAAATCACTCTTTTATCCCGTTGTGTTCTTTTCATAATTGTTGGAATCCAAAACTTAACTGAAATCAAAATTCAGTTACTCACTCATTCCTGTGACCAAAGTTATTATAGTGAACTAAAACTAAACTACAATCTGAAACTAGGTGTGACAAAAATTAATATGAAGTGGAAAAAAAAAAAGCTTTTTGAATTTTTTTTAAAAGCAACTGAACTGATTTTGTGAACTTGAATAAAAAAAACTAGAATAAAAAATCTAAAAGTCATCAGGAAAGTTTTAGTGTTTGCCAGCACAGCCTAAAGAGGCTTTGGTGTATTTTTTTTTCTTTGAGATGTCTGTGAGTCACCTGCCTTCAAAACGTGCCATGCCTGTGCTGTAATATCTATTCTGTTTATTCTGTTTAGATCTGCCTCCACCTCCCCTTACATAATAAGTGCAAAGACTAAAACAAACACTGAAACTAATAAAAGCAAAGCTAAAACTACACAAAATACACTCAAAACTAAACTGGAATGAGCAAACCCACTTTGGAAACTAAACAGAACTAAACTGAATTTAAAAAAAATAAATTAGATTTTATTTATGTGTGTATATATATATATATATATATATATAAAAAATCATTCAGTTTGAGTGTAACTTTACTGGACTTTCAGACTTTTCTGTTCCTGTGGTCGGTCGCTGTACTCACATTAAATTTATGTGCTGCTCTGAACCATAAAAAGCTCATCGAAAGCAGCCGAGAGAACTTTAAATGAGTTTGACCATGTCTGTACTTGAATCGTTGGAACAGAAATGCAGCGTTGCTTAAAGTAACTGTCAATATTAAAAACCTTTCCAGCATATATGTCCGTTACAGCCTTTTTGCCGTGGCTTCCTGCTCTCAGCGCCAAGCAGAACTGGTTCAGTTTATGATGTCATTTTTCATTAGGGCTACTGTGACCCTGCTTCTCTGGAACATATTTGTCCCAGACAGTCTTCTCAGTAACCTAGACGGATGCTGAGAAAGAGGAGCACAGTGCCCGCTGTGTGCAATTGATTTCTCTATTAAATGGTTGCTGTAAGTATAGGGTGCAGTCTGGGCACTCAAAGTAATAAGAGCACACAGACAACACTCACCAGCAGTACCCCGGGATTACGCAATTCTACTGCAGTGCTGATCCTTATGAGCTAGTTCAGACCCAAGGACGATACAGTAGAGGTGAAGATGATGTGTGAGTGAGGAGGAGGAGGAGGGAGGATAGGGCATCTCAGAGGGTGAGAGGACAAGAGGGCTGGGAGAAATTGATCCTTGTGTTTTGTAATGTGAGATAATGATTCTTTCTCACCCTTGGAGAGAAAAAAAAGCAAGATATGGGTAATGCAAATTTGGAGAGCAAAGAGAAAAATAATGGTTACTCTGATCCTCATTTTGATAAAAAATAATAAGCTTTTACTAAAAAATAGACATATTTAGAGTTTTGAGTATGCAAAGCTTGAATTGCAGA
Organism: Archocentrus centrarchus; assembly: GCF_007364275.1. Lineage (NCBI taxonomy): Eukaryota > Metazoa > Chordata > Actinopteri > Cichliformes > Cichlidae > Archocentrus > Archocentrus centrarchus. The sequence goes on along the minus strand of NC_044356.1, from coordinate 27,269,752 downwards.
AATGCATTCACTAATCTATTCCTGTGCGGTGTGAACCCTTCCCGCTGCTCTCTGTAAACATTGTCCTTAACTCTCCTGCCTTTCAATACGAAGCCTAACAGTCGATGAGGTGTAAAATTAGGGTGTAGCTGGCTCGGCTCCGACCGGTGCCGCACATCGTCTAATAAATGCCTGTGATGCAGTACGATTTAACTCTTTGCCAATAGAGCGGCTGTTCATCTCTTCCAGCTTCTTCATGGAGAACCAGTACCCAGATGAGGCGAAGCGGGAGGAGATCGCCAACGCCTGCAACTCTGTCATCCAGAAACCAGGTAGTAAGAGGCACCGGAAAAGTCTAAAGGCAGCTGTGCAGAATAAAACATATGGTTCTCAGTTAGTTCTTGCTAAATTGATATCCACTGATAGGTATTTAATTGCTGACTGTAAGTGATTAATCGTTTTTAGCTCGGCTGTTTCGAAGAAGAAGTCGAGCTATTTTCACAGCTCTTTGAAGCTGATGGTTGGTCGCTTGTGGACAGTCCAGGCTCTCGTTGCCTAAGTAACCCTGCACTGTATTTACTACCAGGCCAGTCAACAATTTAGTTCACTCTCATCTGTAGTTGCACTCGCCTGGAAGATGAGAAAAGTTTATTTCTCAGTAACCGCGTTGGACTTGGCATCACCAGCGGTTATTTTGCCCGTAGTCGCTCGGATTCACAGAATGTCATTTCTGTGGTGTCTGGTCATCACGTTGATGCCGATCGCTTCCTGTGCAGATGCAGCTTAAGGACGTCTCTCTTTGATCAGTCTGCAGCATCTGACGGGGCCACTCCACAAGCACTGGGGCCTCATTATTGCTATTGTAACTCCACTTACAATACTGGACTGTCACAACAACGACCTGGCCAGCCTGCAGGCAGAGGAACACAGCATCCATAAGCAGTGCCTGGAATTTCAATATTAAATACTTAGAAATGGCAAATTTAACTGTTGTATATTTTGTTTCAATCCGCAGGCTGCAAACTGTCTGAGTTTGAACGTGTGACCGCGCTGAAGGTTTACAACTGGTTCGCCAATCGTCGGAAGGAGATGAAGAGGAGAGCAAATATAGGTGAGGAAGATTGAATTTTAGGAATGCCAAGCAGAGGCTTTTGGAAATGTTAGCTTCTGCACATTTTCTATACACTGTATTTATCTGATTTGTGCTTCTTTGTCTGACACAACCAGAAGCTGCCATTTTGGAAAGCCACGGAATCGAGGTGCCGAGTCCGAGCTGCCATTCAAACGGTGAGGAAGGAGAGATGCAAGAGTTCACAGATCAGGTGAATCATCGATTCTCAGAACAAGTAAGTAAACACAGGCTTAACCACGTGAC